>NC_042972.1:20990745-21165763 GCF_901001165.1 Salmo trutta
TGCCTGCCTCCGTCTGTCTGTCTGCCTGCCTCTGTCTGTCTGCCTGCCTCTGTCTGTCTGCCTGCCTCTGTCTTTCTGCCTGCCTCCGTCTGTCTGTCTGCCTCCGTCTGTCTGCCTCTGTCTGCCTGCCTGCCTCTGTCTGTCTGTCTGCCTGCCTGCCTCCGTCTGTCTGCCTGCCTCCGTCTGTCTGCCTGCCTCCGTCTGTCTGCCTGCCTCCGTCTGTCTGCCTGCCTCTGTCTGTCTGCCTGCCTCTGTCTCTGTCTGTCTGCCTCTGTCTGTCTGCCTCTGTCTGTCTGCCTCTCGCTAGCATATGTTTTGCTGAATGTCTTCAACACCATTAACTGCTCTTCCTGCCTCTTCCGTGTTGCTAATTTATTCCCAGCCAGTCACCCAAGCTGTGGGGTCTCTCTGTTAGTGTGACGGGCTTGAAGAGGACGTGTAGCCCACTGAACGGTAGTCAAATGGGCGCCGTTCATCTCTCTAAGGAGGAGAAGGTAGGCTGTCTGGATGAGTGTGAAGCTGATGATATTAGGCTGGGATTTAACTGAACCACAGGGGCGACTGGCAACCCAGAACAACGCTCCTCACAACGCCATACTGGCACAGACTGCCAAGTACACAAATAGATACACAGATTAACTAGCAGAATCAGATGCAAAAAAATAAAAATAATTTTATTGGTCACATACACCCGCAGTAACATCTGCTAAATATGTGTAACTCACACACACACACTCACTCACTCCTATTCTGTAATCCCCAAACCCAGAGGTCCTTCTACTTAGGGTACAGTGTATGTGAAAGCAGGGGTTTGTCTGGTGATAAGCAGATTTATCCAAGCATTACTATTGATTTATTATCTAATTACACAGCCATCGTAATGGAGGCACTTTGGAGTAAATTGGAGAGTTGCAGAGATAAGGTTTGGGCAAAATGAGCTTTTCATGGCTGTAGTGTAATTGTAATTACTTGATAGGTTTTCTCTAAGAGGGAGTAAAAAAATAAGGAACGTTATGACAAGGGAACCATATAAACAGACTGATATGAATGGAGAGAGTTACCATAGCAAATCCAACATCAGCCTTCTTCAGGGCGGGGCCATCGTTAGTTCCGTCGCCTGTCACAGCCACCACCTGTCGTGTCTCGAGGACGGTGCTGTCCATGATACCTGAGGGAGAGAAACAATACCACACCCCTCAGATCTCAACACACAGGACAGCAGTATAAATATTCACTGAGACAAGACACCCATGGAATCGAATTCTTTGGGAGGAACATAACTAACAAATGCTGTCCCCCAATATTTCGAAAAAGCCTTTTTCCCATTTAATTAGCTTTTTCAGTCACAGAACTTCAGTGTTTCTTTCGGTTAGTCTTCTAGTCAAGTGTCCATATTCATGACCCACATCTGCATTATGCTTTCCCTGGCCCATCCTTCTCTCTCTCTCCACCCCTCCACTGCCCCCCAACTGAGATGAAACTGGCTAGTCTTTGAAGAGAACTGGGTTGGGCTGAGGGGGGTGGCAGTGCTACAGACCCCTGGGTCCAATGTGTGTGTGTGTCTATCACAGAAGAAAGAGATTACACATTTCTGGAAGGAAAAGGGAGGGAAAACAAGAAAAGGAGAGATATGTGACAGCTTTAACCTACCTTTGACCAGAGTGTGTTTGTCAGTGGGAGAGGAACGAGCCAGCACACGCAGCTTGGGCCACACCTTATCCAGACGCTCTTGCTCCACCTAGAGCACAGGAGTACACAGTGTCAGAGGGGCTACATCTTTACTACTATATAATTTACGTCCCCATGCCGGTCTCACCTCTATTATATAATTATAAAAGTCCCCCTTTCAAAATAAAAGTCCTGTGGTGTATCTCACCTCTCCCTGGTCATTACGGATCAACTGGTTGAACTCTTTGCCCTCTAGACACAGGAAGTCCTCGCCCGGCAACAGGATGCCACACTTGGTTGCTATGGCACGGGCGGTGTTGATGTTGTCCCCGGTAACCATGCGCACGGTGATGCCAGCCCTCTGGCACTTGAGGATAGCATCAGGTACCTTTAGGGGAGGGAGGAGAGAGTCATGAATAAGTTCACTACAAGGACATTGGTCATCTAGTATTGTGTAGTTATATGTCCACTTAAAAATTAAAAATACATTTATTGGTATAGTACCAGTGCTGATCTCAGACCAGTCTGTGTAAGGTATGAGTGTATCTGAGTGTATTCTGTATGTGTATTCCCCTCCACACGTTCCCTACTCCATTTTGTACCACCGTTGATCTCAGTAACAGTGTCGCAGGTTATTTTCGTCTCCCTCTCTCAGCACGACAGTGTGAATCCCTGACAGCTTCTGCTCATTCCAGCGCGACCTCTCAACCCTCTGTGTGTGTGAGTCTCTCTCTCTGTGTGTCTGAGTGAAGTCTTGTGTAATTATCCACCCTCAGCTATGTGATGAGTCACTCCTCATTAGACCAATTAGATCACTTATTTATAGATCATTAGAAACCCCCCACAGACGTCTGCCTGTCAATCACACCGCTGAGCCCCCAACCCCTTCCCCCACCCCGTCTGCCCTCACACAAACCACTAAACGTGTAGCTACACTGTCTACACAACCCTCCCCCACCCCCCACAACAACACAGAATCCTAAGGAAATAAATAACCCACTATGGTGGAATGCTCCCACACTAGCACTGGCAGACCACCTCATGTAAACATCCACTCACAGACCTACGATCGCTAACTCTTCAATGTTCCCCGAACAGTCACCCACATCTTTGGCCTTTAGTTTGAACCATGATAACATCTTGTATGCTTTGCATTTTCCCTCAGTAATGCATTTGAATAATAAAATGACGCAGGTGTTCTTTCCCCATCTATCATGGTAATGAAGGGTGCCTCATCTCCATTATTAATGGATGATATTAGTGAATATTCTACATACCAGAAGCTCATTTCAGAGACGCTGCTGTCAGGTAAATATCAGCGCTAAAGTGCACAGCCATTATAAATATCCTAGCATGGCTGCTACAGTACAGTCCCTTTCCGCTAGCAGCCCTTCCCTTCCAACCCTATTGGGAACTGGTAGAGTGTCTGTCACCCGCTGGCTACAAAGCTATTTCCATCCACTATGTTATCTGCTGCAGCTTGACATTCAAAAGTCTAATGACTATCAGTGAGTCATGTGAAAGACACAGCAAGTGGCGGTCAGGTGGAGCAAGAAACTAGCTAATATGTTACAGCCACACTCTTTAAAATGGCTGTATCAGCAGGATTCATAATGCTGTTTTCACCAGCACAGTGTTCAGCACACTGTCCGCCATATTGGCACCAAAAGCTTGTTGATATTACATTTACATTGTAATTCGCAGGTTCACGGACTCCGGCTGGGGCTATAGAGAAGACTCTTTAGGAGACAAGAGGGCCATTTCAGTTCTCTAGGGCCGCAGTGGAGTGAGGAGGATTGAACATGAGTGTTCATCTCACTCAATTGGCTACACTTACGTGTGATGTGTGTGTGTGTGTGTGTGTGTGTGTGTGTGTGTGTGAGAGAGAGAGAGAGAGACTGTGCATGTGTCTGTGTGTGCAGATTAGCTTTTCCGTTAAACACCAGCTCTCTATATAGATACTGGCTGCCTGCAGTTATCGTAGCATAGCAGAACTTAGATCACTGCATCACTGGCCTTATTACACTGATTTTAACTATTTAATATGATACATTGTTCATATCAGTGTCATATGCACCCAGTCTCTTATTTAAGCAAAGGCCAAAGGAGGTGTGGTATACAAAAGAAAAATCAGCACCGTCGCGGATCACGATGCCTTGCTCCAGACAGACTAAACAACTTTTTTGCTCGCTACCACAAACACGGCCCGCTACCAAAACCTGCGGGCTCTCCTTCACTGCAGCCAACGTGAGTAAAACATTTAAACGTGTTAACCCTCGCAAGGCTGCCGGCCCAGACGGCATCCCCGGCAGCGTCCTCAGAGCATGCCCAGACCAGCTGGCTGGTGTGTTTACAGACATATTCAATCAAGCCTTATCCCAGTCTGCTGTCCCCACATGCTTCAAGAGGGCCACCATTGTTCCTTTTCCCAAGAAAGCTAAGGTAACTGAGCTAAATGACTACCGCCCTGGAGCACTCACTTCCGTCATCATGAAGTGCTTTGAGAGACTAGTCAAGGACCATATCACCTCCACCCTACCTGACACCCTAGACCCACTCCAATTTGCTTACCGACCCAATAGGTCCACAGACGACACAATCGCCATCACACTGCACACTGCCCTAACCCATCTGGACAAGAGGAATACCTATGTAAGAATGCTGTTCATCGATTACAGCTCAGCATTTAACACCATAGTACCCTCCAAACTCGTCATTAAGCTCGAGACCCTGGGTCTCGACCCTGCCCTGTGCGACTGGGTCCTGGACTTCCTGACGGTCCGCCCCCAGGTGGTGAGGGTAGTTAACAACATCTCCACCCTGCTGATCCTCAACACTGGGTCCCCACAAGGGTGCGTTCTCAGCCCTCTTCTGTACTCCCGGTTCACCCACGACTGCATGGCCATGCACGCCTCCAACTCAATCATCAAGTTTGCAGACGACACTACAGTGGTAGGCTTGATTACCAACAATGATGAGACTGCCTACAGGGAGGAGGTAAGGGCCCTCGGAGTGTGGTGTCAGGAAAATAACCTCGCACTCAATGTCAACAAAACAAAAGAGATGATCGTGGACTTCAGGAAACCGCAGAGGGAGCACCCCCCTATCTACATTGACGGGACAGTAGTGGAGAGGGTGGAGAGTTTTAAGTTCCTCGGCATACACATCACGGACAAACTGAAATGGTCCACCCACATAGACAGCGTGGTGAAGAGGGCGCAGCGCCTCTTCAACCTCAGGAGGCTGAAGAAATTCGGCTTGTCACCAAAAACACTCACAAACCTTTACAGATGCACAATCGAGAGCATCCTGTCGGGCTGTATCACCACCTGGTACGGCAGCTGCTCCGCCCACAACCGGAAGGCTCTCCAGAGGGTAGTGAGGTCTGCACAACGCAACACCGGGTGCAAACTACCTGCCCTTCAGGACACCTACACCACCCGATGTCACAGGAAGGCCAAAAAGATCATCAAGGACAACAACCACCCGAGCCACTGCCTGTTCACCCCGCTATCATCCAGAAGGCGAGGTCAGTACAGGTGCATCAAAGCTGGAACCGAGAGACTGAAAAACAGCTTCTATCTCAAGGCCATCAGACTGTTAAACAGCCATCACTAACATTGAGTGGCTGCTGCCAACATACTGACTCAACTCAAGCCACTTTAATAATGGGAAAATTGATGTAATCAATTTATCACTTGCCACTTTATATTATTTATACTAGATAATGTTTACATAACCTACATTATTCATCTCATATGTGTATATACTGTACGCCATACCATCTACTGCATCTTGCCATCTTGATGTAATTAGATGTATCACTAGCCACTTTAAACAATGCTACTTTATATAATGTTTTCATAACCTACATTACTCATCTCATATGTATATACTGTACTCTATGCCATCCTGATGTAATGTATTACTAGCCACCTTAAACAATGCTGCGTTGTATGTTTTCATACCCTACAATAATCATCTCATATGTATATACTGTACTCCATACCATCTATTACATCTTGCCTACGCCGTTCGGCCATCACTCATTTATAGATTATGCACATATTTGTATTCATTCCTTTACACTTGTGTGTACAAGGTAGTTGTTGTGGAATTGGTAGATTACTTGTTAGATATTACTGCATGGTCGGAACTAGAAGCACAAGCATTTCGCTACACTTGCATTAACACCTGCTAACCATGTGTATGTGACAAATAAAGTTGATTTGATATGGCCAATATACCAGGGCTAAGGGCTGTTCTTAAGCGGAGTGCCTGAACACAGCCCTTAGGTGCCTTATTGCTATTATAAACTGGTTACCAACGTAATTAGAGCAGTAAAAATAAATGTTTTGCCATACATATGGTGTATGGTCTGATATACCATGACTGTCAGCCAATCAGTATTCAGGTCTCAAACCACCCAGTTAATAATATAAGATATACCTCATCTATAGTTCTTGGTCCTCATGCACTTATAAGTGGCTCTCAAATTGTTCCTCTCATTGACTTCTGCAGTCAATATGATATCATATGACTGCAGCCAGCAGGTTCCTGAGCTAATTCAATATATTTAATTGGGATCAGATGTTTGAGTCACACTGCAGCAAAACAGTTCATTTGTCACGCCCTGACCGTGGAGAGCCCTCGGGGTTTTCCCAATTGACTGACCTTCATGTCTTAAAGTGATAATGGACTGTCATTTCTCTTTGCTTATTTGAGCTGTTCTTGCCATAATATGGACTTGGTCTTTCACCAAATATGGCTATCGTCTGTATACCACCCCTACCTTGTCACAACACAGCTGATTGGCTCAAACGCATTAAGAAGGAAAGACTTCCACAAATTCACTTTAAATAAGGCACACCTGTCACGGTTGTCGTAGGGTTTAGACCAAGACGCAGCGGGAAAATGTATACTCATCTTTTATTAAAGGATAAAGAAGGAAAAAACCAAAACAAACACGTATACAAAAAACACGGCGACAAAGAACAGGCTGGTAAGGCACAAAGCTATACACAGCAACAATCTCCCACAAAATCCCATGACAAACACATACCTATATATAGGACCTTCAATCAGAGGCAACGATAGACAGCTGCCTCCAATTGAAGGCCCCAATCTACCTAAACATAGAAATACAATACCCTAGACTGAACATAGAAATAAACTAACATAGAACAATAACCAAAACCCTGGACTAATAAATCAAATACCCCTCTACATACATAACCACCCCAAACCATATAAACCAAATACCCCCTCTACATGAACACATACACAAACACACCCTGAACCACATAAAACAAATACCCCCTGCCACGTCCTGACCAAACTATAAGAACAAATAACCCCTTTTACTGGTCAGGACGTGACAACACCTATTAATTGAAATGCATTCCAGGTGACTGCCTCATGAAGCTGGTTGAGAGAATGCCAAGAGTGTGCAAAGATGTCATCATGGCAAAGGGTAGCTACTTTGAAGAATCTCAAATATAAAATATATTTTTATTTGTTTAACACTTATTTGGTTACTACATGATTCCATATGTGTTATTTCATAGTTTTTATGTCTTCACTATTATTCTACAATGTGGAAAATATTAAAAATAAAGAAAAACCCTTGAATGAGTAGGTCTCCAAACTTTTGACTGTTACTGTAAATTTATGCACTTTCTGATCAGTTAGAGGGTGTCCACCAGAGCTTGTTTTGTTCAGGCAGAATGCGTCTGTCCATGTCTCACCTCAGGTCTGACGGGGTCCTCAATGCCGACCACACAGATGCAGGTGAGCTCGTTGAGGATATCGGCCTCGTTGTCCCAGTTTGGTTCTCCTGCCTCGGCAGGGAAGTCCCTGTAGGCCACACAGATGGTCCTTAGACCGTCACAGGCCATGGGCTCAATCACCACCTTCACCATCTCATCACGGTCCTTAGGCTTGAAGATACGTGGCTCCCCGTTCGTGTCCAGGATACGGGAACATCTAGAGGGCGAGCAGGGAAGGAGGAGGAGGGGAGTAGGAGGGTAGGAGGGGGAGGAGGGGTGGGGGACGAGGGGAGGGGGAGGAAAGATAGAAAGATCGACTTGATCATCCTCCCCCTCCTATCTTGGTGTATCCATTCCTCAACGAAAGATATGACCAATCCCTTCCTCCCTCCCCCTCTCCCTCCCTTCTGTACTTGCGTAGGACGATCTCGGAGGCTCCCTTGCTGTACATGCGAAAGCCGCTACCGTCTGTGTTCTTCAGCACCGTGCTCATGCTCTTACGGGATGAGTTGAAGGTGTACACCTGGAAACACACCTCTCAGTTAGTTATAACTCCCATATTATCACAATATGCTATATTACTATAGTACACTACTTTCTGTAGGAATAACGGGCAGTAGGTTATGTGTAAATTTAGTCTTGGAGCCACACAGAACACACATATATAAAAGTTAAATAAGTTACAGATTGCACATTTAACTTCATTGATACATTTTGAAGCAGCTACACACCTTGTACAGCTTCTCCTCAGGAATCTCGTCCCTGATTGGCTGGTAGTCCCTCTTCAGTTCCAGCACGAAGCCCAATAGGGAGCATTCTGTCTTGTTGCCAACGTGGCGGGGCAGACCTCCCTCCTTTTCTGGAGACTGGAGAAACAAACAAAACGTTACACACACCCTACCTACTGTATGCTACAAACATGTACATTTCATGAAGAAGACATATAGTTAAAGGAACATTGAGATGTGCATCCTACAGAGTGTAAAATGAACCATGAAGATATGCACTAGAGAAGAAGACTATGCATTTCTAAGGATGTGCACACACTGCGTACATATGACATGAAGCTCCAAATGTCGAGGCGCTATGGTCCAAGGAATGAACGAAGATGAGTGAGGGATTCTCCTAAGGGCTATTTAAAGCCTGTATCTTCAGTCTTATGTGATTATCTGGTGGTATTGATGGGCTGATGAATGAATGGATAGAAAGCAGTATCATGTTTCTGGAATGTTATTATGGACCATCTTTACTGAAGACTGGGACGATATTAGCATGTGCTTCAAGTGCCTCACTTAAGGATGGGTGTGTTTGTGTGTGCGTGTGTGAGAGTGAGCGGTGAAGGTTTATTGTGAGTGCTCGTTCAATTTATGCATTTGAGGATGGGTGTGTAAGTATACAGTGTGTGTGTGTGTGTGTGTGTGTGTGTGTGTGTGTGTGTGCGTGCGTGCATCTCTCTCTCTCTCACCAGGATCTTAGTAGTATAGGCTGAGTTGATGGCGATGCTGTTGACCAGGACTTCCATTGTTGATGGTTTGATGACGTCGGGTTCTGGTACTTTCTTGTAGTGTGTGTCTCCCAAGTAGGCCTGCACCACGGTCATACGGTTCATGGTGAGGGTGCCTGTCTTGTCGGAGCAGATGGTCGTAGCGTTCCCCATTGTCTCACACGCATCCAGGTGACGCACCAGGTTATTGTCTTTCATCATTTTCTACACAGGGGACAAGACAGACATTAGAGGTCAGTGCTGTGTGTGTGTGACCTGACAGAGTAATAAGTCTGGGAGATGGTGGCAGCTAGCGACAGCCCCTCTGGCACTGCCACTACCAGCACCGTGTGCGTATTGGTTTGAGTGTACCTTGACAGAGTAGGCCAGAGAGATGGTGACGGCTAGAGGCAGCCCCTCAGGCACAGCCACCACCAGCACAGTGACTCCGATGATGAAGAACTTGACAAAGTACTGAATATAGATGGGGGTACACTCCTTCAGCCATGGGCGACCCTGTACCCCGAACGTGTCAATCACGAAGTACAGAATAAGAATGATCACCGTCACTGCTGACATGATCAGACCTGGGCAAAAGAAACAAAGTATACTGTTTCTATCTGGCGGTCAAATCCAGGAGCAGGCATGTACAGATGTAGGACCTTAATTTGATCACCCTGTTGCAGAAGGACACTTTAAACTTGTATTGTATTTCAGGTTTAAAAAGGCTTCCAAAGTTTGGAATTTCCACTGAATTTCATACTTGATCGGCCCTTACAAAAAAATGTTTAACCCTTACAAAAATGTCTATTGGTTATAATCCACATAATAATTCACATTTCCTGTTGCTGCAGGATTATTTTCCTGCTGTAGCAAACTGGCTCAAATTACGATTTTACATCTGTATGTACACCTGTGTGTACGTGTGTCAGGGCCCTAATGTTTTTAAGACCTCTATTCTTACCTGCCTTCCCGATCTGCAATGTCTATGTGTGTGCCTGTGTAGGTCTGTGTGCACGTGCATCTCTGCCTCTGACCTTACCTGCCTTCCCGATCTGCAATGTCTATGTGTGTGTGCCTGTGTAGGTCTGTGTGCACGTGCATCTCTGCCTCTGACCTTACCTGCCTTCCCGATTAGCACAGCCAGTTTGGTGAGTTTGCCCTGCAGCACAGACTTCTCCTTCTTGGTGATCTGAACCCTCTTCACCTGTTTGACCTCCACCTCCGGCTCCTTCTCCTCGGACTCAACCTCACTCTTCAGGGGCTGGATCTCCAGGGCAATGCCGTCCTGGGTCTTAGCTATGGGACAGGGTAGATGGATGGAGAAATAGGTAGGGTAGAGAGGGGGTAGTGGGAAGAGGGCGGTGGGGGTGGAGGAGAGCAATTAGTGGTGGTGAAAAAGTTTGGGGAGGGTAAAGAGGGTAGTGATAGGAGGTTGGAGATGGTTGGTAGTGAGATTTTTGGGGGGCTTGGGGAGAGGAGAGGGAACAGACATTCCAAAAAGGATGAGGCAGGAGGAAGGAGGATCGAGCGGTTGTGGTTCAGTTCCGGTTGGAAGAGAGACAGAAACACGGTCACCAGACCACCAGACTCAGGTCCTGAGCAGTGATCCACTAAACCATGTGGATCATTTAATCTCTTAAACCAGAACAGATCCCTTTGTGATCAACACTGATGTTATTATTTGTTGTTAGCGGTCAGTTTGATGGAGAGTTCAGCAAATGTGATTTATTCTTCATTAAAGTCAAATTAGTACTCAATAATTAACTGATTGATTGTTTAAATACTCTAATGCATAAATTAAACATTACGAAAGCAGGGAAGTGTTGGAAAGAGTAAACACACAGCACAGAATTCATCAGGAAATGCTTGAGATAAAAGTAAGGATTTAACAATACAAAACTGATTTGTAGCAGCAATTTAACGCTATACAACTTCTTCCAGATGGCGCATTTCCATACAGGATTTACCCCAGTGTTTCACCCAAAACGCTCAGATTTTTCTGTGTCCATCTATGCGGGCCGGAACCCGTGTCTCACTGGGCCATGGCTCTGGAGGACTTGCTTTCACCAGGGGCCAAAGCCAGGCCCCTGGTACCTTTCAGCCTGCATTTACATAACAATGGCTAACTGTGAACACCTTTTCGCATAGCAACTGTCTTGATGATGCAGAGGTTGTTGATTCTGCTCTCCCCAAGTCTTTAGTGTGACTCTCCTGATGGAAACACAATTACACTAGAGTTCACATTAACATAAAACACTGCCGACACACTGGTGTGGGGGTAAGTCTCCATGGAAATGTGCCAAGAAGAGTCTATGGAGATGGTTTTTGGTTTTACATCATACATTTAACAGATAATATTTTCAGAACATCGAAGTACAGGTTGTAAATTCTACAATGGTTCCTTTGCGGGGGATTGTCAACTGAACGTATTTCATCTCTGCTACAGAGCTCAGTCATGTTTTACAAATGCAAATAAGATATTTGCATTTCACAACTTCAATATCTTATATTCACTCTGTTTGTTCTCTAGCTCTGTCTCTTTTCCGGTAGAAATAGTCCACAATATCTAAGGCCGAGTATAATAAAGGTGGTAAAATAAAAGATCAGTATTCTATGGTAATCAGTGTCATATGCATTGCTATGGATTCTATTTGTGGCCCATGCAAACTCAACACCAGTGAATTTAAAGTACATTCACAATCTAGTTGGATCATTTTGTACCCATGTCATTTTTGCTGTAATGTTTTTTTCTCACACTCCTAAAATGTCTGTACTTGAAGCCCCTTGTATTGAGCATAGTGACTCTGCCACCCCTGAGAATAGGCCACCAATCAGGGGATACCGAGTCAGTCCTAACATAAAACCCATTAGACCAGACCCATCAGACTGAACACAGCCACACACTGACTGGACTGGCAGACTGACGCACGGACGGACGGACTGACGCACGGACGGATGCACAGCACTTACAGACGCAGCACGGACCACGACGAGGGGGGGGGGGGGTGTGTTACCCCTCAAAAAAACTCAAAGAAACTGACAAACTGAAAAAAAGAGAACAAAAAACAAAGCAGAGATACAACCACCACAAAAATAAAATGATGAGGTAGAAGACGAGGCTGCACCTCCAGAGGTAGTTTTTTTTTTGCGAAAGAGACAGAAAAATAAATAAAGAGAGGTAGAGTCAAACAGTGATCGCGAGAAGAGAGTACGAGACAGCATGAGGTCCTGAGCAACATCCTGGAAAGAGGCAACAGAGAGAGAAAAGAAACAGAACAGGAAAATAGAACAGAACAGACAACAATCCACAGCCCATTGATAATGTCAGGGTGCAACTCCCACAATGAGCCACTTGCCAGAGTTTGTACAGTCTCCCTAACTCCTTGACCCTAGTTCTGAAGTTAGCATTGGATAGATAGAATAGAAGAATTTAGATTATAATTATATATAGAATGTCTATTATAATTCTGTTTAGATCCCTTCTTTTTTAAACTAAGCCCAAAAACTATTACCAAATTTCCAGATACTGAAACATGATATCAGGGGTCCTACCACTCCTATTTCATTTACTCTCAGGAGCCAGAGATTACTTGGCATCCATAAAGCTACTACACTGGATAAACTACTCATCAGTATGTGGACATTTTCAGAATATACATTTCATGTTGTGAATGCAGGTTGGGTCGATCTGTCACTATTAATTTAATGTTGTCCTACTCTAGCATTAGCTACCGCTCCATGCTGGAGAGGAGAGAAGCTGTTTACTAGTGAAAGGTCAAGGGCGAGGGGAAGGAGAGAGGAGAGGGCAGGAGGGCTGGGGAGGGTCTGTGAGCAGCAGATGCTCAGGCCCTGGGAGGCTGAGTGAGGGGGGGAGACAGCTTGGATGAGTTCTGGATGACACGTCACATGGAGGGTGGAGCGGTCCAGGCCAGGCAAGCTGTAGGAGCTACAACACCCCGGGTGTCTATCTAAACATAGCATGTGAGGATGAAACTTCCTCTTTGGGGTTAGTAGAACTAACCCTTTTGTAGCTCTGTGATTGAGGTAAAGCTAACCCCATTTAGCCCTAGAAGGGATACAAATCTACTGGAGTTGTTGTGTTATTATTTTAACCCCATATAGCTCGGACGGATATACCTGCAGTAGTCTACAACAGAAGGATAAAGAAGGATACTCCTGGGAAGCTCTGTGATTGATAAAGGTTGACTACAGTTATGTTATACTAACCCCTCATAGCTCTGAAGGATATAGTCTACAACAGTAGTGCTGAATGCTAACCCTAGGTAGCCTTGAGATGGAAATCGGTCTACAATAGTGGCATTGACGGCTAACCCCACTTCTCTCTCTGGGGACCAGTGGCAGGTGAGAGTTGCATCCTTTCACAGGTAAAGCAAGGCGAGAAGAACCTCCCCTTTTCAGAAGGTGGAGGGAAGCGAGAGCATGAGAGAGAGAGAGAGAGAGAGAGAGAGAGGGAGAGAAAAGAGTGCATAAGACTGACACGAAACTCCCAGACTGCTGCTGAATGGAAGGGGAGAGGGAGGGATGGAGGGAAGGGTTACCTTTGTTGCGATTTTCAGGGGGTCCTTGTTTTTTACCTGTTCAGACAGAGAGAGAGTGCGGAATGCTGATAACATGGCTTAAAAGAAATAAAAAAAATCATAAAACCAAAACGAACAGAAGATCAAAACAATATAAATTCAAGTGTGTGTTGGGGGCTGGAACGGGCCGTCAGAGGAGAGAGACCACTAGTTGGTTTAAGGCTGTAGAGTAAAGTAGAGCATCCATCCACAGACAGCAGGATCTGTTACTGGTGACACTGGGCTCTTGTGTGTGCTTCTAAGTATGTCTGCCCTCTTCCTCCATCCTCGCTGTATACACCTGTCTCAGAGGAAGACAGACAGTTCAACACCCAGTGTGCTTGCCTGTGCTGCAGCCAGTGTGTGCGTGTACAACTAACTAGCCTTTACTTGCTCTGATCTACTCTAATAAACCCATAACATTAAGGTCATGATGGCTGCGCTCAACAGTTTCATGAACATTTGAAATCACAGTCTAATTTTGTGATGACTAAAGATGCCAATTGGAATGAGGCATTGTCTTGCAGCTCCCTCCTCTGAGCTGGCACATTCAGCCCCTTTAGAATGAATGCCTGAAAAACAGAAATCTTAGCAAAAAAACTCTTACCAAACAGAAAAGAAAACCCAACTAAGTGTTAGTATGGAACACAAGCTCATTAGAGACCATGTAGATATATATGTAGATTAACTGTACTGGTTCCTTAGTGTTGCTTGTTTAATTAGAACAGATACGAAAGGGAGGGATGAAAGAAAGAGTGGAAATCCGTTTTTCCTGACAGTGGGTCTGTGGTACGGGCATAGAATGACCACCCAATCATCCATGAACAGAACAGAACCACTCCTGGGAAGGAGTGGTCTAGAAAGGGCCTTGGATGTGAAAACTAACACCAGGAATTAGATAAATAAGGATAGGACAGCGATGTCAATGAAACTGAATGGAACCTCTGGCCTCCATGGTACAGTGTTTATCATGGCTGTCCCATCTTCCTTTAGATCGTTCTAGAGTTCAACAGACTGGAGTAACTCATTCTTCTACTAGAATCTTACCTCAGGGAACCAGCAAACAGAGCGCTCACGTAGAAAGACAAGGATAGCTCGGTAGATAGAAACACACACACAGGAGACAGATTGGGGAAAAAGCCAGTCACTGACTCTCTGTGAACTGTTACCATGGCGATGTGCATTTGTCCCCCCCCATCTCTTACCTTTCTTGATCTTCTTTTCCTCGTCGCCATCTCCCGCCCCCAGCAGAGTGAAGATGATTCCAGTCTGGGAGTTGAGACCCACTGCAGACACCACCATTCTACCTGATCCCTCCATCACATGGGTGCCTGGAGGATGAAGGGGGAGAAAGAGAGAGGATAAGAAGATAGTTGGGAAGGAAAGAGAGAGAGAGAATTAGATACTAGAACATTAACAGAAAGGTCATAACTGTGCTATATGTATGAATAACTGTACTGTATGTATGAATAACTGTACTGTATGTATGAATAACTGTACTGTATGTTATTCCATTGTGTCCTCAATTTTCAGTCTCCATACTGTATCACACGACATATATTATAATTTAAAACAATAGAGGTCCTAACTGGGATATTGAATGTCTGATAATAGTGATATTATGAATAGGCACTCTCACCGGACAGCAGCATGGGGTCTTTCTCGAGGGACTTCCTGACTTGGTCTGATTCACCGGTCAGAGAGCTTTCGTCAATCTTCAGGTCGTTGCCCTGGATCAGGATACCATCAGCTGGCAGCAGATCACCTAGGAAACAGTTACACAGTTATATGACTGTGATATACAATGTCTCACCATATTCCGTAGCTTTGTATATTTGGTCAATGTGTTACCTCATCATATTGGTTCATTGTATCCAGACCTGGGTTCAAATATTATTTAGGGTATTTCAATTACTTTCAAAATCACTTGGAAGTAAGTATTTTTATATTTTTAATTTCAAAACAAGTAGTTGAATATTGAAATGTATTTGGAAATACACTTGTAAAGTATTGGCATGTATTTGAAAAATACTAAAATACCATATTTGATCTGGGCGATGTCTCCTGTCACTAGTTCGGACACAGGGATCTGGATGACCTGGCCTTTGCGGATGACGGTGAACTTCTGCTCCTGTTCGATGCGGCTCTGCAGCCCGCGGAACTGCTTCTCCTTGCTCCAGTCGTTAAACGCCGTCACCAAGACAACGATGGCAACAGAGAACAAGATGGCGGCGCCCTCGATCCAGCCCGCCTGTGCCTCGCCCTCATCCTCCACTCCAGATGCTGTCTCACCACACACTGTGGAAAGCAGAACACAGGACCACAACATGATCATGTCAAGACCAGATCAGTGATTTAAGCCCACAACACGACCAGGTCGGTGATACAAACAATACCAGAACACAACCAGGTCAGTGATACAAACAATACCACAACACGACCAGGTCAGTGATATAAGACCTCAACACGACCAGGTCAGTGATACAAACAATACCACAACACGACCAGGTCAGTGATACAAGACCTCAACACGACCAGGTCAGTGATACAAACAATACCACAACACGACCAGGTCAGTGATACAAACAATACCTCAACACGACCAGGTCAGTGATATAAGACCTCAACACGACCAGGTCAGTGATATAAGACCTCAACACGACCAGGTCAGTGATATAAGACCTCAACACGACCAGGTCAGTGATACAAACAACACCTCAACACGACCAGGTCAGTGATACAAACAATACCACAACACGACCAGGTCAGTGGAACAGGAAATGAAAACATTTGCAAACCCTCAATTCTCCCTTCATGCCCCAGTCCCCCTCACCACCCCTCCCACCTGTTCTAACTGCCCCGGGTTAGGGTGTACTACTCACGTTCGCTATCTCCCCCGGGAGGGTGGTAGAAGGACAGGCCCAGGGAGATGACGGCAGCAATCTCCAGGATGATTAGAGTAACATCCTGTAGAGCTTCCCACACCAGCGCCAGGAAAGACTTAGGCTTTTTAGGAGGGATGAAGTTCTTCCCAAACGCTGTGTGGCGCTTCTCCAGATCCACTGGGTTACCAGACAGACCTAAGAGAGAGGAGGAGGAGAATAAGAGATTGAACAGACAGGTAATAGAGTAAACAGTTATCACAGAAATGCATACAAGATCAAACAATAGATGATGTTGAATATATACATTCAGCTCGACACAAGGCCACGTTAGAGGTATGAAAAATGCATGACAAAATATCAGGATTAGAAATGTTTAGGAGATTCTATAGGTTGCTGTTTTGCCTTGGTCTAAAGGTCTAAACTGACTCTAAAATGCTGCCTAGAGCCGGCCGTTCAAACACACCCATCCATACCCCATGTCAGCCTCCTACTGTGGACACAATCTGCTAGGCAACTACTGCCAAAGGCTTTGACATTCAGGTGGATGAAATACACAAACCGGTCCGAAAACCATGTTATCCCTTGTGTATTTTTCCACAATCAAACCTTTAGATGAACTGGTATTTCCCTAATGAGATAAAATATGTTTCATAGATTCCAAGTAATATATCATCACCTCATCGAAATCTTAATTGCTGCAAATAAATCTAGAGAACCGCAGAAAATACAAAGAGGTCAGTCAATGAGAAGCCATGAGGCGTTTGAAAGGATTCACAAGGCTGTTGAACTTATTGGAAGTGTTCCAAATGTAATGTCTAACTACTGCTCTCCGTCCCCCACAGCCTATACACACTGACTCTATGCCTATTCACAGGTCTCTACCCACTCAGACGCACACACCTTCACTGTCAATCTTACTCACATACACGCATTCATATACACCCTCACTCACACACTCATATACACCCTCACTCACACACTCATCACTGACGCAACACACTTACATACACACACCCTCACCAACGCTGCTGCTAAAATTATTTTGGATTTGATTTATTACTACCACTATGCTGATGTTCATTGATTACCTTTACCATAAGTATCTAATGTATCTATTTATCTACTGGTCACTATAACTTCTGTTTACATGTATTAACATTAAAAACTGTAACATCTTATGCTTCACGGAGTCGTGGCTGAACGACGACAATGTCAACATACAGCTGGCTGGTTATACGATGTACCGGCAGGATAGAACAGCGGTGTCTGGTAAGACAAGGGGCTGCGGACTATGTATTTTTGTAAATAACAGCTGGTGCACGATATCTAAGGGAGTCTCGAGCTATTGCTCGCCTGAGGTAGAGTATCTCATGATAAGCTGTAGACCACACTACCTACCGAGAGAATTTTCATCTGTATTCTTCGTAGCTGCTTACATACCACCACAGACCGATGCTGGCACTAAAACCTCACTCAATGAGCTGTATACCGCCATAAGAAACAGGAAAACGTTCATCCAGAGGCGGCGCTCCTAGTGCCGGGGACTTTAATGCAGGGAAACTTAAATCAGTTTTACCAAATTTCTATCAGCATGTTAACTTGTTATGGATAGGGGGCAGTATTTTCATGGCCGGATAAAAAACGTACCTGATTTAATCTGGTTATTACTCCTGCCCGGAAACTAGAATATGTATATAATTATTAGCTTTGGATAGAAAACACTCCAAAGTTTCTAAAACTGTTTGAATGGTGTCTGTGAGTATAACAGAACTCAAATGGCAGGCCAAAACCTGAGAAGATTCTGTACAGGAAGTACCCTGTCTGACCATTTCTTGGCCTTCTTTGCCATCTCTATCCAAACAGAGTATCTCTGCTGTAACGTGACACTTCCTCCCATAGGCTCTCAGAAGGCGGCAGAATGTTGAATGATGACTTTGCAGTCTCTGGCTGAAAAACAGTAGCGCATTTGGTAAGTGGTCGATCTGAGAACAATGAGACGGGTGCGCGCGTGCATGTGAAGAGTCCATTACTTTCTCTGTCTTTGAACGAAAACAACGACTCCCGTCAGAATATTATCGCTTTTTTTTTTCTTATAGTAAATCTGAGTTTGGTGAGTACCAAACTTGGTGGGTGTCAAAATAGCTAGCCATGATGGCCGGGCTATCTACTCAGAATATTGCAAAATGTGCTTTCACCGAAAAGCTATTTTAAAATCGGACACCGCGATTGCATAAAGGAGTTCTGTATCTATAATTCTTAAAATAATTATGTTTTTTGTGAACGTTTATCGTGAGTAATTTAGTAAATTCACCGGAAGTGTTCGGTGGGAATGCTAGTTCTGAACGTCACATGCTAATGTAAAAAGCTGGTTTTTGATATAAA
Organism: Salmo trutta; assembly: GCF_901001165.1. NCBI lineage: Eukaryota > Metazoa > Chordata > Actinopteri > Salmoniformes > Salmonidae > Salmo > Salmo trutta. The sequence goes on from NC_042972.1 coordinate 21,009,512, forward strand.
TATGAACTTGATTGAACAAAACATGCATGTATTGTATAACATAATGTCCTAGGAGTGTCATCTGATGAAGATCATCAAAGGTTAGTGCTGCATTTAGCTGTGGTTTTGGTTTTTGTGACATTATATGCTAGCTTGAAAAATGGGTGTCTGATTATTTCTGGCTGGGTACTCTGCTGACATTATCTAATGTTTTGCTTTCGCTGTAAAGCCTTTTTGAAATCGGACAGTGTGGTTAGATAAAGGAGAGTCTTGTCTTTAAAATGGTGTAAAATAGTCATATGTTTGAAAAATTGAAGTTTTCGGATTTTCGAGGAGTTTGTATTTCGCGCCACGCCCATCATTGGATATTGGAGCAGGTGTTCCGCTAGCGGAACATCTAGATGTAAGATGTGCAACCAGAGGAAAAAGAACTCTGGACCACCTACACAGAAATGCACACAAAGCTCACCCTCGCCCTCCATTTGGAAAATCTGACCATAATTCTATCCTCCTGATTCCTGATTACAAGCAAAACGTAAAGCAGGAAGCACCAGTTACGAGATCAATAAAAAGGTTGTCAGATGAAGCTGATGCTAAGCTACAGGACTGTTTTGCTAGCACAGACTTGAATATGTTCCGGGATTCCTCCGATGGCATTGAGGAGTACACATCAATGACGTCGTCTCCACAGCGACCGTACGTACATACCCAAACCAGAAGCCATGGATTACAGGCAGCATCCACACTGAGCTAAAGGCTTGAGCTGCCGCTTTCAAGGAGTGGGACTCTAACCCGGAAGCTTATAAGAAATCCCGCTATGCCCTCTGACGAACCATCAAACAGGCAAAGCGTCAATTCAGGACTAACGTAAAATCGTACTACATAGGCTCTGACACTCGTTGGATGTGGAAGTGCTTGCAAACCATTACAGACTACAAAGGGAAGCACAGTCGAGAGCTGCCCAGTGACACGAGCCTACCAGACAAGCTAAACTACTTCTATGCTCGATTCGAGGCAAATAACACTGAAACATGCATGAGAGCACCAGCTGTTCTGGAAGACTGTGTGATCACGCTCTCCGCAGCTAATGTGAGTAAGACCTTTAAACAGGTCAACATTCACAAGGCCGCAGGGCTAGACGGATTACCAGGATGTGTACTGCGAGCATGCGGTGATGAACTGGCAAGTGTCTTCACTGACATTTTCAACATCTCCCTGTCCGAGTCTGTAATACCAACATGTTTTAAGCAGACCACCATTGTGCCTGTGCCCAAGAACACTAAGGTAACCTGCCTAAATGACTATCAACCAGTAGCACTCACGTCTGTAGCTACGAAGTGCTTTGAAAGACTGGTCATGGCTCACATCAACACAGTCATCCCAGAAACCCTAGATCCACTCCAATTTGCATTCCGCCCGAACAAATCGACAGATGATACAATCTCTATTGCACTCCACACTGCCCTTTCACACCTGAACGAAAGGAACACCTATGTGAGAATGCTATTCATTGACTACAACTCAGCATTCAACACCAAAGTGCCCTCAAAGCGTGTCAATAAGCTAAGGAACCTGGGACTAAACACCTCCTTCTGCAACTGGATCCTGGACTTCCTGACGGGCCGCCCCCAGGTGGTAAGGGTAGGTAACAACAAATCCGCCACGCTGATCCTCAAGACAGGGGCCCCTCAGGGGTGTGTGCTCAGTCTCCTCCTGTACTCCCTGTTCACTCACGACTGCACGGCCAGGCACAACTCCAACACCATCATTAAATTTGCCGATGACAACAGTGGTAGGCCTGATCATCGACAACGAAGAGACAGCCTATAGGGAGGAGGCCAGAGACCTGGCCATGTGGTGCCAGGACAACAACCTCTCCCTCAATGTGATCAAGACAAATGAGATGATTGTGGACTACAGGAAAAAGAGGACCGAGCACTCCCCCATTCTCATCGATAGGGCTGCAGTGGAGCAGGTTGAGAGCTTCAAGTTCCTTGGTGTCCACATCAGCAACAAACTAACATGGTCCAAGCACACCAACACAGTTGTGAAGAGGGAACCACAAAACTTATTCCCTCAGGAGACTGAAAAGATTTGGCATGGGTCCTCAGATCCTCAAAAAGGTTCTACAGCTGCACCATCGAGAGCATCCTGACAGGTTGCATCACTGCCTGGTATGGCAACTGCTCGGGCTCCGACCGCAAGGCACTACAGAGGGTAGTGCGAACAGCCCAGTACATCACTGGGGCCAAGCTTCCTGCCATCCAGGACCTCTATACCAGGCGGTGTCAGAGGAAGGCCCTAAAAATTGTCAAAGACTCCAGCCACCCTAGTCATAGACTGTTCTTTCTGCTACCGCATGGCAAGCGGTACCGGAGCACCAAGTCTAGGTCCAAGAGGCTTCTAAACAGCATCTTCCCCCAAACCATAAGACTCCTGAACATCTATTCAAATGGCTACCCAGACTATTTGCATCCCCCCCTTTACACCACTGCTACTCTCTGTTGTCGTCTATGCATAGTCACTTGAATAACTATACCTACATGTACATACTACCTCAACTAACGGTGCCACCGCACATTGACTCTGTATTGGTACCCCACTGTATATAGTCTCACTATTGTTATTTTACAGCTGCTCTTTATTTACTTGTTACTTTTATGTCTTATTCTTATCCGCATTCTTTTGAAACTGCATTGTTGGTTAGGGGCTTGTAAGTAAGCATTTCACTAAGATCTCCACCTGTTGTATGCGGCGCATGTGACTAATAAAATTGGATTTGATGTTAACAGTTGAAACTTCTGTTGTATCTGAATAGATTTTGTCCTGAGGTGGCTAGCTACGGAATGCTATATGATGTATGACTGGTGAGTAGATCCACAACCAGGATAGCAAGCTACTGTATATGCTAGTAGCTGTAGCACCTGGTGTGTTCCAATTCTTTGAATGCTAACACACAGAACTGTAGTTAGCTATTTCAACTGGGAGCTGGGTAGGCAATAGACAATACAAGTTTCAAGTTTTAGTAGTCATATATAGAGGATACGCATGGTATACAGTACATTCGGAAAGTATTCAGACCACTTGACTTTTTCCTCATTTTGTTACATTATAGCCTTATTCTAAAATGGATTCAATTGATTTAAAAAAATGTAATCGATTTTTTCCCCTCATCAATCTACACACAAAACCCATATTGACAAAACAAAAAAACAAGTTTAGACATTTTAGCAAATGTATTTAAAAAAAACAACTGAAATATCACAATTGCATAAGTATTCAGACCCTTTAGTCAGTACTTTATTGAAACACATTTGGAAGCGATTACAACCTTGAGTCTTCTTGGGTATGATGCTACAAGCTTGGCACACCTATATTTGGGGAGTTTCTCCCATTCTTTTCGGGCAGATCCTCTCAAGCTCTGTCAGGTTGGATGGAGTGCGTTGCTTCACAGTCATTTTCAGGTCTCTCCAGAGATGTTCAAGCGGGTTCACGTTCGGGTCCTGGCTGAGCCACTAAAGGACATTCAGAGACTTGTCCCGAAGCCACTCCTGCTTTGTCTTGGCTGTGTGCTTTGGGTTGTTGTCCTGTTGAAAAGGTGAACATTCGCCCCAGTCTGAGGTGCTCTGGAGCAAGTTTTCATCAAGGATCTATCTGTACTTTGCTTCGTTCATCTTTCCCTCGATCCTGACTAGACTCCCAGTCCCTGCCGCTGAAAAATATCCCTACAGGGATGGTGCCAGGTTTCCTCCAGACGTGACGCTTGGCATTCAGGCCAAAGAGAACTTGTTTCTCATGGTCTGAGAGTCTTTAAGTGCCTTTTGTCAAGCTCCAAGAGGGGTGTCATGTACCTTTTACTGAGGAGTGGCTTCCGTCTGGCCATTCTACCATAAAGGCCTGATTGGTGGAGCGCTGCAGAGATGGTTGTCCTTTTGGAAGGTTCTCCCATCTCCATAGAGGAACTCCGGAGCTCTGTCAGTGACCATTGGGTTCTTGGTCACCTCCCTGACCAAGGCCCTTCTCCCTAGATTGCTCAGTTTGGCCGGACGGCCAGGTCTATGAAGAGTCTTGGTGGTTCCAAACTTCTTCCATTTAAGAATTGTTAAATTCTGGGTTACACTTAGAACATTGTTATACTCCACAGTATAGTATCTGAGGAGTGAAAAAGACTGGTTTTTACATCAGAAGTTAATGGTTATCTGTAGGAGCCAGATGGCTTTGGAATGTTTTGGGTGGGCGGGAGGAAGTCACAGGATTGCTATAGGGAATACGGGTGGAGATCTTTGGATTAGGCATCAAGGGGGTTGAGGTCAGTTCAGATCCCCTTAAGGGGGATACAGGTGTGCCAAGCTTGTAGCGTCATACCCAAGAATCACTGCCAAAGGTGTATCAACAAAGTACTGAGTAAAGGGTCTGAATACTTATGTAAAGGTGATATTTCAGTTGTTTATTTTAAATACATTTTAAAACCTGTTTTTGTTTTGTCATTATGGGGTATTGTGTGTAGATTGATGAGGGGAAAAAAAAGATGTAATCCATTTTAGAATAAGGCTGTAAAGTAACAAAATGTGGAAAAAGTCAAGGGGTCTGAATACTTAATGAATGCACTGTATTTCTGTGAGTAGCCTAAAACATAAATCAAAGCAGAAAGTACTTCTCATGCAGCATGGCCACATGCTGAGTACATGGGGTAGTGTGTAGATTTTTTTTCATTTGCTCACGTTGCATTTTGTGCGAACACATGCTTTCTCTTGACACTTGCTTGTGGCAGCAGATTTGCAGAGGACTGCGCTGTGAATGTGAAGTAAATGACATTGTCAGACTTTCCCTTGCTTCAGAAGAGAGAAAATTAGTTGAGAAGATTATTCTCTATTCTCTTCACTCCCTATCCCTCCTTTTCTGGGTGATTTGTGATGTTTTATTTGTGCTTCCCATGACATACACACACACACACTGTTTATACTGAAGTATGTTTGTTGTATTTTCAGGGCACATTTGTAAAAGTGATGTCTTACCTGTTAAAATAAAGGTACAAAAATAAATACAAATATTCTTTCTCCAAATTTCCCAATCTTCCTCTTTCCTCCTCGCCTCTCCTTCTCAGTCTGACCTTGCCCTTCGATCTTATCCTTTTCTTTATATTCTAAAACATAAATCAATATTCTATGCCCCTCCCTCTCTATGTGTTGATCACTGACTTCATCAATGTGCTGCTATATTGGCAGCTCATCAGGACATACAGCTAACCAGTCTCTCCCACCCTCGGCCCTCTCTCACTTACTCCCTCCCTTACTTCGATGCCTCTCTTTCTCCCTCCCACCTCTCTTTCCCTCCCTCGCCTCTTCCCTCGCCTCTTCCCTCGCCTCTTCCCTCGCCTCTTCCCTCGCCTCTTCCCTCGCCTCTTCCCCCTCTCCCTCGCCTCTTCCCTCGCCTCTTCCCCCTCTCCCTCGCCTCTTCCCCCTCTCCCTCGCCTCTTCCCCCTCTCCCTCGCCTCTTCCCCTCTCCCTCGCCTCTTCCCCCTCTCCCTCGCCTCTTCCCCCTCTCCCTCGCCTCTTCCCCCTCTCCCTCGCCTCTTCCCCCTCTCCCTCGCCTCTTCGCCTCTTCCCCCTCTCCCTCGCCTCTTCCCCCTCTCCCTCGCCTTTTCCCCCTCTCCCTCGCCTCTTCCCCCTCTCCCTCTCCCTCGCCTTTTCCCCCTCTCCCTCGCCTCTTCCCCCTCTCCCTCGCCTCTTCCCCCTCTCCCTCGCCTCTTCCCCCTCTCCCTCGCCTCTTCCCCCTCTCCCTCGCCTCTTCCCCCTCTCCCTCGCCTCTTCCCCCTCTCCCTCGCCTCTTCCCTTTTCTCCCAATCTTTCTCGCCTCTCCATTTCTCTCACTGCTGAAGCAATACTCTGCTTCTTGCCTTTCTTTCTCTTTATTGTTCTACTTTTTCAGTCTCTCTTTCACTCTCTAAGCAACCAAATATTATTTATCTGGCCATTGCTCTCCTCCTTCACTGTGTAATTTGTTCTACTCTCTCTGTCTTTTTCGCTCTGTCTCTCTGAGTGGTGGGATTATAGAGGGAGGTTTTAGAAGTGAGCAGAGTCCTGGGGTTTTGATCATATTCCCTCTCTGTGACAACTGGCCTGTGAAGCCTGATATTCCTTCACTCACTCTTCTCTAAATCTTCCCTCGCTCCCTCTTGCTCCATCTCCCTTTACATCCCTCATTCTCCCTGCCTTCACCTCTCAACCATTCCATCTCCCTCTATCATCCTTTCCCCCCCACACAATCTCCCTTCTTCTCTTTCCCTCCCCTTCTTTCTCTCTCCTCTCCATCATTTCTCGCTCTCTCTCACTCTCTATAGTGTTAAAGGTGATTAAACAAGAACAGTCTAATAAGGATTGATATGGGATGGGAGATCCCCCTGTTTCTCCTGCCCACTGCCAGTGTGTCACCATTTTACTGTTAATGGTCTCGGCTTTTACTGCAAAGGTAGCGAAGTGATTTGTGTGCGCTCTGACACTTTTACTAGATTGGGAGTTAGTCCAAGAGCATACGAGGCTTCCTGGAGGAATAACGGAAAATCAAAGGCTTCTCCAGGACAAAAGACAACACTGTCTTCCCTAAGCTATCTGTATAGACATGCACAACACTTTCCTCACATTGTGTTTCTTTTTATCTCTCGAAATCTCTTCTCCGAGCCAAGTTTGAAACCATGGCGACCTCACTGTTGTGCTTGTGCACCATGTATCGTGCAACTTAACTGACTTTTGAGGGGTATACTGTAAAATTAAGGAAATCACTATGTACTATTGAGATGCACTCCTAGTTTACTGCTCGCCTTGAGGATAAATCCCACCCACTGAGACCCGCCAGTTCAGGGGAATACCATAGGGAAAAAAATCAGATCACCCCTTCAGGCTACTCTCTGTCCTGCTTGGCTACTGGCAGACCCAGGCTTCTCTGAATCACTTGTCCAGACTGGCAGAATTCCACAAGCACGCCAGAGGGCCCCTTGCCGGGGCGATGAGTGTCAAGGTGACTGATAACAGGAGCTTTGCAAGGCATGCTGGGGGTGGGAGTCTGTTGTGATGGCGACGTAAGAGGAGCGTTAATACGACTTCACTCTCAAAGAAGCATGGGATGGCTGCCAGTTCAGACAGGCAGAGAGAGAGAGAGAAAGAAAGAGTGCAAATGACCTGAAAGGAGAAAAATAAAAACAACAAATAGATAAAATAGCGGTGGAACTACGACCATTTGTGAAGCTATTAAAGCTATTTTGATCCTCAATCAGATAAAAAAAATCAAGAAAAATCCCTACTGTTTATACAGATTGATAGAGAGCGAGTGTGAGCGATAGCGAAAATCCGGATCATAATCACACACAGTAAGTCCACCTTTAACAGGACACAGCCATTCTCTGGCGGAGTCACCTTTCCCATCATATATGTTGTTTTGCTCGCTCTCTCTGAGGGACCACAGACGTCTTGTGGTTCCTGAACACATCGGCGGCAGCAGGCACAAGCTCTCATGGAGTGAGGAAAAGTTTCCCTCTCCCTCTAAATTCAATTCAAAGGGGCTTAATTGGCATGGGAAACATATGTTTACATTGACAAAGCAAGTAGACAAACAATTTACAAAAGACAAACTATCTCTCCCTTGCTTCCACTCTCGCTCTCCACCTCTTTCTATTTCTCGCTCCTTTACCATCCATGTCATGTCAATCTCTCTCCATCTCTTTGTTTCCCTCTTATCTTTCACATCTTATACCTTCCCATATCTCTCTCCATCCTCTCTCTCTCACCATGTTATCCTACATTTACATGTTAGTCATTTAGCAGACACTATTTTCCAGAGCGACTTATGAGTACATACATTTGTCGTACTGGTCCCCCATGGGAATCGAACCCACAACCCTGGCATTGCAAGTGTCACGCTCTACCAACTGAGCCACACTTGAAATCACATCGTTAGAAGTTTACTTGAATAATTAACAGCCAATGACTCACAATACTAGAAATGGTAATGTAGTGTGGTTGATAAGAAACAAGTAAACCTCCAGAGAGCTACCTCCCTGTATGACTCACTCCCTAACATCTGCTTTCAGGGGATTAGAGGAAAACATTCACATCTCTGATCTACAAGATTGATATAGAAGTGCCATCTACTTAATGTGCTTCATCCATCTCCAGATGAACAGAAAGTAACAACGTGATAATTGTGGTGGTGAGACTAAGTTTCTGTTCCCCTGAGAAACCTAACGTAATACATGTGGTCCTGTGTGGCGCAGTTGGTAGAACATGGCTCTTGCAACGTCAGTATCGTGGTTTTCAATTCCCACTGGGGCCACCTGGAAATATATAAACGCATAACTATGTATGTATGTATGTATGTATGTATGTATGTATGTATGTATGTATGTATGTTTGTTTCTGGTTAGTGTTTATTGGCTTATTTCACTGTAGAGCCTCTAGCCCTGCTCATTATACCTTATCCAACCTCTCAGTTCCTCCACCCACACATGCTATGACATCTTCTGGTTTCAATGATGTTTCTAGAGACAATATCTCTCTCATCATCACTAAATGCCTAGGTTTACCTCCACTGTATTCACATCCCATCATACCTTTGTCTGTACATTATACCTTGAAGCTATTTTAATCGCCCCCAGAAACCTGCTCCTTTTTCTCTCTATTCCGGACGTCACAGACGACCAATTCTTATAGATTTTAGCCCCACCCTTATCCTCATCCTTCTCTGCTCCTCTGGTGATGTTGAGGTGAATCCAGGCCCTGCAGTGCCTAGCTCCACTCCTACTCCCCAGGTGCTCTGGGGAGTAGGAGTGGATGACTTCTGTAACCGTAATAGCCTTGGTTTTATGCATGTTAACATTAGAAGTCTCCTCCCTAAGTTTGTTTTATTCTGGATATGTTGTTTCCTACCTTCACCACCTGGGTGCTGCCCGTCAGAAAGTCCAGGACCCAATTGCACAGTGCGAGGTCGAGAACCAGGGTCTCAAGCTTAATGATGAGTTTGGAGGGTAATATGGTGTTAAATGTTGAGCTGTAGTCAATGAACAGCATTCTTACATAGGTATTCCTCTTGTATAGATGGGATTGGGCAGTGTGCAGTGTGATGTCGATTGCATCGTCAGTGGACCTATTGGGGCAGTAAGCAAATTGGAGTGGGTCTAGGGTATCAGGTAGGGTGGAGGTGATATGATCCTTTACTAGTCTCTCAAAGCACTTCATGATGACAGAAGTGAGTGTAATGGGGCGATAGTCATTTAGTTCAGTTACCTTAGCTTTCTTGGGAACTGGAACAATGGTGGACATCTTGACGCATGTGGGGACAACAGATTGGAATAGTGATTGGTTGAATATGTCCGTAAACACACCAGCCAGCTGGTCTGCGCATGCTCTGAGGACACGGCCAGGGATGTCGTCTGGGCCGGCAGCCTTGCGAGGGTTAACACGTTTAAATCTTTTACTCACGTTGGCCATGGAGAAGGAGAGCCCACAGGCTTTGGTAGCAGGCAGTGTCAGAGGCACTGTATTGTCCTCAAAGCGAGCAAAGAAGTTGTTTAATTTGTCTGGGAGAAAGACGTTGATGTCCGCGACGGGGCTGGTTTTCTTTTTGTAATCCGTGATTGACTGTAGACCCTGCCACATAACTCTCGTGTCTGAGCCGTTGAATTGCAACTCCACTTTGTCTCTGTACTGACGCTTAGCTTGTTTGATTGCCTTGCGGAGGGAATAGCTTTGTATTCGGTCATGTTTCCGGTCACCTTGCCCTGATTAAAAGCAGTGGTTTGCGCATTCAGTTTTGCGCAAATGCTGCCATCAATCCACGGTTTCTGGTTAGGGCAGGTTTTAATAGTCACAGCGGGTATGACATCTTCAATGTACTTGCTAATAAACTCGCTCACCGAGTCAGCGTTTACATCTACGTTGTTGTCTGAGGCTATCCGGAAACATGTCCCAGTACATGTGATCGAAGCAATTTTTTTAATACATTTTTTTATTTCACCTTTATTTAACTAGGCAAGTCAGTTAAGAACAAATTCTTATTTTCAATGACGGCCTAGGAACAGTGGGTTAACTGCCTTGTTCAGGGGCAGAACGACAGATTTTTGTACCCTGTCAGCTCGGGGATTCGATCTTGCAACCTTTCGTTTACTAGTCCAACGCTCTAACCACTAGGCTACGCTGGGTGTTGAGGTAGTTGGATGGGCTGTTTACAGATGGGCTATGTACAGCTACAGTGTCTGTGAGCTGCTCTGACAGCTGGTACTTAATGTTAGTGAGGGAGATATGAGTCTCCAGCTTCAATGATTTTTGCAGTTCGTTCCAGTCATTGGCAGCAGAGAACTGGAAGGAAATGCAGCCAAAGGAGGAATTGGCTATAGGGGTGACCAGTGAAATATACCTGCTGGAGCGCGTGCTATGGGTGGGTGCTGCTATGGTGACCAGTGAGCTAAGGTGGGGCTTTACCTAGCAAAGACTTATAGATGAACTGGAGCCAGTGGGTTTGGCAACGAATATGAAGTGAGGGCCAGCCAACGAGAGCATACAGGTCGCAGTGGTGGGTAGGATATGGGGCTTTGGTGACCAAACGGATGGCACTGTGATAGACTGCATCCAATTTGCAGAGTGTTGGAGGCTATTTTGTAAATGACGTCGCCGAAGTCAAGGATCAGTAGGATGGTCAGTTTTACGAGGGTATGTTTGGCAGCATGAGTGAAGGATGCTTTGTTGCGAAATAGGAAGCCGAGTCTAAATTTAATTTTGGATTGGAGATGCTTAATGTGAGTCTGGAAGGAGAGTTTACAGTCTAACCAGACACCCAGGTATTTGTAGTTGTCCACATATTTTAAGTCAGAACCGTCCAGAGTAGTGATGCTGGACGGGCGGGCAGGTGTGGGCAGCGATCGGTTGAAGAGCATGCATTTAGTTTTACTTGCATTTAAGAGCAGTTGGAGGCCACGGAAGGAGAGTTGTATGGCATTGAAGCTCGTCTGGAGGTTAGTTAACACAGTGTCCAAAGAAGGGCACAAAGTATACAGAATGGTGTCGTCTGCGTAGAGGTGGATCAGAGAATCACCAGCAGCAGGAGCGACATCATTTATGTATACAGAGAAAAGAGACGGCCCGAGAATTGAACCCTGAGGCAACCCCAATACACGGCTGTGACTATAATCAAAGAAAATTATCTTGGAAGATAACGCGGTTGGCATTTGATTGTAAGGAATTCTAGGTCAGGTGAACAAAAGGACTTGAGATCCTGTATGTTGTTGTGATTACACCATGAGTCGTTAATCATAAGGCATACACCCCAACCCTTCTTCTTACCAGAGAGATGTTTGTTTCTGTCGGCGCGATGCGTGAAGAAACCGGGTGGCTGAACCGACTGACAACATATCCCGAGTGAGCCATGTTTCAGTGAAACAGAGAATGTTACAATCTCTGATGTCTCTCTGGAAGGCAACTCGTGCCCTAATTTTGTCCACCTTGTTATCTAGAGATTGGACATTGGTGAGTAATATGCTAGGAAGCGGTGAATGGTGTGCTCGCCTTTGAGTCTGACCAGTAGACAGCTCCGTCTGCGTCTCCTGCGGTGACCGCGTTGTTTTGGGTCGGCCTCTAGGATAAGATCGCATGTCCAGGGTGGAGGTCCGAACAAAGGATCCGCTTCAGGAAAGATATATTCCTGGTCGTAATGATGGTAAGTTGACATCGCTTTTATATCCAATAGTTCTTCCCGGCTATATGTAATAACACTTGAGATTTTCTGGGCTAGCAATGTAAGAAATAATACATAAAAAAAGGAATAACTGCATAGTTTTCTAAGGACCTGAAGCGAGGCGACCATCTCTGTCGGCACCATCTTATACCTGCTGGTCGACCCAGCACAGAGTTGGTAATCATAGAGCCCAGTCTTACCAATGAAATAATCCACAGTTAACACAGAGCACAAACTGGTTTGTACTAGGCTAAACTGTATTTCCCAAAACTACAACCTTGAAAGAGTCAAAACGATGCATTCATTCACAAACGACGTTGCAACATTAGCCTACTTCTGAAGTCAATTAAATCTATTGACTCCATCGTAGAATTCTCTGAAATGCCTTTGCCATTTGTGCGAAGTGTTGAATAAATTCATTACATCCTTTCTCTTTGCTTCATTCTGAAAACACATTGGACTTTGGACAGTCTCATCCAATAAGGTGGAGGCAACAAGATAGGCTCCAAGGAATTGTGGAAAGACACATTTAAATAGAGCCCAAAGTAAAGCTGGGCGATACAGACAAAATCCATATTGCGATATATTGGCCGAATTGATGCGACAACGATAAACAGAACGATAAGTTTAGAACTATGTGCACCACATAAAAAATGTATTAATAATCCTTGAAACTACTATTGCTTTTGTGATGGTTGTAGCCATCAATTGTCCCATTAACAAACTCCCATATTAGCAAACATATTTCATTTCAAACTTCACATTTCTCAAGTATAGGCTACTGATCGTAATGAACGATATCAGCAAAATGCCTGTGAGAAGTGATCAGTACGGTTGATGAAGATCATTTTCGGTTTATCGTCCTAGGTCTAGCCCAAAGTGTTGAACAAATGCACTCTACAGGTGTCTGCAGAAAAATAACAGTGTGCTTGTTTTATTTGTCCATTTTACCAGAATATATCACCAAACTAACTAAGATGGACTATTTACATTGACACCCAACCCCCTTCGATTTTACACTGCTGCTACTCACTGTTTATTATCTTAGTCGCTTTACCCCTACTTACATGTACAAATTACTCAACTAACCTCTATCCCCGCACATTGACTCAGTACCAGAACCCCCTGTATATAGCCTCGGTATAGTTATTTTATTGTGTTACTTTTTATTTTATATTTTACTTTAGTTTATTTAGTAAATATTTTCTTAATTCTATTTCTTGAACTGCATTGTTGGTTAAGGGCTTGTTGGTAAGCATTTCACGGTAAGGTCTACACCTGTTGTATTCAGTGCACGTGACAAATACAATTTGATTTGGCTGTCTCCAGCAGAGGGATAATGCAGTGATCGTCTATCATGTGGTCTGTCCATTCCACATTAATTTAGAGTAGCCTAGAGACCAGATATATTTACTCTGACACACACACACTAATCTAGCCTAATTATGTCCCCTTATCCAATGTACCTGTCCAATGTCACAATGAGTGATCTACTTAAAAACAACCCAAAACAACTAATCTCCCTATACCACAAACTCTCTATCGCCTCTCAGCAACACTCTCCAGAACTGAACTCCATCTCGCTCAATAACACTTTATTCATCCCTCAAGAGGTAACAGTGGATAAACCCCAGTCCATGTCAGAAGAACTTACAGTAGAGTAGAATAACATAATCGGTCTTGGTTAAGTATCATTGGTCTTTAACATCAGACTAAGAACGTCAAACTAAGCCTAGTCAAATCATCATTTATTCTCATCACTACAGCACTCAAAAATACATGAGGTGACACCCTTCTGGTTTTCCTGCTTTGTGTATCATCTTAAAGGCAGTCTAGTGCATTGCTCTAACCCATCTCTGTTCCTGCCATGTGGGCTGGCAGCATGGCTGAGCAGCTGCTTCATTCGACCAGTCCCCCTGGACAGGGAAATCCTGGGCCAATGAGGCTGGCCCGTTTGTTGGCTCGAGGCACAGCAATGACTCGCTCCTCTGACTGTGTCACATATATGTCACTCCATTCGAACAGCCTCCACAGGAGAACTAAGCCGTGTTCACACACATTTAACCAGGCTAATCTCCTAGGTAATAATACCTTCCAGTTGTTTCTTTACTTTGCTGGATTGTCGTAAATTTCTCCCTTTTGCTGAAAATAATAATGTGTAATGTTCTAATTCTGTGTAAGCCTTTCCTACGTAAGTTGTTATAGAGTGCCCATGCTCGATACCCTGGTGCAACAACTGCACCGTCCGCAACCGCAGGGCTCTCCTGAGGGTGGTGCGTTCTGCCCAATGCATCACCGGGCGCTCACTGTCTGCCCTCCAGTACACATACAGCACCCGAGCAATGGCTTGTTCACCCCACTATCATCCAGAAGGCGAGGTCTGTACAGGTGCATTAGATCTGGGACAGAGAGAATGAAAAACAGCTTCCAGCTCGAGGCTATCAGACTGTTAAATAACCATCACTAGCTGGCCTTCCAACCAGTACCCAGCCCTGAACTTAGCCATTGTCACTAGACAGCCACCACCCGGTTACTCAACCCTGCACCTTAGAGGCTGCTGCCCTATGTACATAGACATGTCACTTTAATAATGTTTACATACTGTTTTACCCATTTCATACGTACAGTACCAGTCGAAGGTTTGGACAGACCTACTCATTCCAGGTATTTTCTTTCTTTTTACTATTTTCTACGTTGTATAATAATAGTGAGGACATCAAAGCTATGAAATAACACATATGGAATCATGTACAGTAGTAAACATAAAAAAGTGTTAAACAAATCAAAATATATTTCAGATTCTTCAGAGTAGCCACCCTTTGCCTTGATGACAACTTTGCACACATTCTCTCAACCAGCTTCACCCGGAATGCTTTTACAACAGTCTTGAAGGAGTTCCCACATCTGCTGAGCACTTGTTGGCTGCTTTTCCTTCACTCTGCAGTCCAACTCATCCCAAACCATCTCGATTAGGTTGAGGTCGGGTGAATGTGGAGGCCAGATCATCTGATGCAGCACTCCATCACTCTCCTTCTTGGTCAAATAGCCCTTACACAGCCTGGAGGTGTGTTGGGTCATTGTCTTGTTGAAAAACAAATGATAGTCCCACTAAACGTAAACCAGATGGGATGGCATATTGCTGCAGAATGCTGTGGTAGCCATGATGGTTAAGTGTGGCTTGAATTCTAAATAAATCACTGACAGTGTCACCAGCAAAGGACCCCCACACCATCATATCTCCTCCTCCATGCTTCATGGTGAGAACCACACATCCGGAGATCATCCGTTCACCTACTCTGTGTCTCAAAAAAACACGGCGGTTGGAACCAAAAATCTTAGATTTGGACAGATTTCCACCGGTCTAATGTCCATTGCTCGTGTTTTTTGGCCCAGCAAGTCTCTTCTTGTCACCACACAACGGATTGGCTCAAATGCATTAAGAAGGAAGAAACTCTACAAATTAACTTTTAACACGGCACACATGTTCATTGAAATGCATTTCAGGTGACTACCTCATGAAGCTGGTTGAGAGAATGCCAAGAGTGTGCAAACTGTCATCAAGGCAAAGGGAGGCTACTTTGAAGAATGTAAAATCGGTTTAACACTTTGTTGGTTACTACATGATTCCATATGTGTTATTTCATCGTTTTGATGTCTTCACTTTAATTCTACAATGTAGAAAATAGTAAAAATAAAGAAAAACCCTTGAATGAGTTGGTGTCTCCAAACTTCTGACTGGTACCGTATATACTGTATTCTAGTCAATGCCATCCTATTGGTGGCTCAGTTGGTAGAGCATGGTGTTTGCAACACCAGCATGGTGTGTGCAACGCCAGGGTTCTGGGTTCGATTCCCACGGGGAGCCAGTACAACAACAACAAAAAATGCATGAAATGAAATGTATGAAATGTATGCATTCACTACTGTAAGTCGCTCTGGATAAGAGCGTCTGCTAAATGACTAAAATGTAAATGTATTCAACTATTGCTGTATATATACTATTCTATCCTAAGTATTCTACAGATATACAATATATTCTATCCACATACTGTCCATAATATCCCATCTACACACACACACACTTACACTCCGGACTCCGACATTGCTCCTCCTAATATTTATATACTTCTTAATTTCATTCTTTTACTTTTTAGATTTGCGTGTATTACTGCACTGTTGGAGCTAGGAACATAAGCATTTTGTTGCACCCGCAATAACATCGGCTAAATAATATATAACATGTGATTTGATTTTGCTATTCCTATTTCATAGACCTACTGTAGGTGGGACTGCAAAACAGCAGCAGCAGAAGTATTGCTTTGTGTTTTCCAAAAAAAAGAAAGGACAATCAGTGTTTGCCCTCTAGAAGCAGCCAGGCAGGCAGACAGCCAGGCAGGCAGACAGCCAGGCAGGCAGACAGCCAGGCAGGCAGACAGCCAGGCAGGCAGACAGCCAGGCAGACAGACAGCCAGGCAGGCAGACAGCCAGCCAGGCAGGCAGACAGCCAGGCAGGCAGACAGCCAGGCAGGCAGACAGCCAGGCAGGCAGACAGCCAGGCAGGCAGACAGCCAGGCAGGCCCAGCAGCAGACTGATTAATCAGTAAACATTAGCAAAAGTGTCTCTGGTGCAAACAGCACAACGCTGGAACACAGCAGAGCAGTCAGATAGAACTACAATTTATGGCAATGCTGAGAGAGTGATTGTGCATCATTAGCTGCTGTTTGTGAGAAAAGGATTGTGTGTGTGTGTGTGTGTGTGTGTGTGTGTGTGTGTGTGTGTGTGTGTGTGTGTGTGTGTGTGTGCGCGTGCGTGCGTGCATGTGGGGGGATCTCTCTGTGTGTAGTGCAAAGTGCATCTCCTTTCTGTATAGTAGTGCTGGTGTGCGTTAATGTTAATGGGGGTGGTAAAGTGTTGTTAAGGTGGAGGTTAATACTCATATTCCCTCCTCACTAACGCACCACTAAGAGCATGCACCACAGAGTAATGAACCATAGAGATAAAACAACTAGATCTAGCTCTAGGAAATGAACAACCACATTTCTCCTGGCTGATATGATGACTCTACTGCATCAGTGTGCTACTAGTCTGAAAAACATTGCCTGTATCCCAAATGGCACCATATTTCACTATGTAGTACACTACTATGGTAACCTATATATTACACTACTATGGTAACCTATATAGTACACCAATATGGTATCCTATATATTACACTACTATGGTAACCTTGCAAGCCAGCCTGATCTTGAGAGCTGACATAGATTACTCACTAGAGCTTAGAATCCAAGATGGCGTAGCAGTCAGACGTCTTTGTCCTGTCGTGTCCCTTGTATATATCTTTTTACATCTTTTTCTTCGCATATCTTTTTTAAATATTTTCCTAAACCTCAACTTCTAAATACTCTCCTGCAACCCGCCTCACCCAATGTGGCGTGGATCAGTTTTTTTTCTAAAGTATTTCTATTTACTTCGGATCTGGAATCCCTCAACTGAAGCTAGCCAGCTAACTACCTACCAGCTATCAGTCATCAAACCATTGCTAGCGGTCATCAGCTAACCTTTAGCTCGGAAAGCTCTCGCCAGTTCAAACAACGTGACTCAAACCAGAGCATAACGGACCTATTATTATTTATTATTGTTTTTCCCCATATCCCCGGATTCCTACCGCAAACTCTGAACATTTTCATCTGGATCTTCGCAACTAGCTAACCGCAATCCCGGGTGACTACTCCTGGCTAGCGTTTCCATCCTGGAGCAAGCACCAATTAGCCTGAAGCTAGCCCGGCCAGGGCTCCTGTGCTACCACCGAAGCCCACTCCTGGGCTACAATATCCGGACCCCTTCTACTGCCGGTACGGGGCACGGAACCCCACCGATCCTCTACAACTGGAATACCGACATAATCTGAGGATTCCAACAGGCCCCTCAGGCGCGACGTCCGCTGAAGGCACATTCTGCTAACCGTGGCCTACTAGCTACCTAGAGCTACTTGGAACCCTACTAATTCCACAACTGGTCTATCGACGTCACCGTATGAAGAGGCAAAAACAGACTTACCCCCATCACGACGTCCCCCAACGGCTAGCTTGCTTGCCCCGGTCTGCTAAATGCTAGCTTGCCTGCCCCGGTCTGCTAACTGCTAGCCCCGGTCTGCCAACTGCTTGCTTGCTAACCCAGTCTGCTAATTGCTAGCTTGCCAGCCCCGGTCTGCTAACTGCTAGCTTGTTTAGCCCCGGCCTACTAACTGTTAGCTTGTTAGCATCAGCCTGCTAACTGTCTGAATCGCTGTGTCCCCAGTCAGCCCAACCACTCACTAGACCCATATGTTCACTTGGCTACACATGCCTCTCTCTAATATCAATATGCCTCGTCCATTACTGTCCTGGTTAGTGATTACTGTCTTATTTCACTGTAGAGCCTCTAGCCCTGCTCAATATGCCTTAACCAACCATGTTGTTCCACCTCCTACATATGCGATGACATCACCTGGTGTAAACGTCTCTAGAGACTATATTTCTCTCATCATTACTCAATGCCTAGGTTTACCTCCAATGTATTCACATCCTACCTTACCTTTGTCTGTACACTATGCCTTGAATCTATGCTATCGTGCTCAGAAACCTGCTCCTTTTACTCTCTGTTCCGAACGTGCTAGACGGCCAGTTCATATAGCCTTTAGCCGTACCCTTATCCTACTTCTCCTCTGTTCCTCTGGTGATGTGGAGGTTAATCCAGGTCCTGCAGTGCCTAGCTCCCCTCCCACTCCCCAGGTGCTCTCATTTGTTGACTTCTGTAACCGTAAAAGCCTTGGTTTCATGCATGTTAACATTAGAAGCCTACTCCCTAAGTTTGTTTTACTCAATGCTTTAGCACACTCTGCCAACCCGGATGTCTTAGCCGTGTCTGAATCCTGGCTTAGGAAAACCACCAAAAACCCCATCGCTAACTATAACATTTTCCGCCAAGATAGAACTGCCAAAGGGGGCGGTGTTGCAATCTACTGCAAAGATAGCCTGCAGAGTTCTGTATTACTAGCCTGCAGAGTTCTGTATTACTATCCAAGTCTGTACCCAAACAATTCGAGCTTCTACTTCTAAAAATGTACCTTTCCAGAAACAAGTCTCTGACTGTTGCCGCTTGCTATAGACCTCCCTTTGCCCCCAGCTGTGCCCTCGATACCATATGTGAACTGATTGCCCCCCATCTATCTTCTGAGCTCGTGCTACTAGGTGACCTAAACTGGGACATGCCTAACACCCCGGCCATCCTACAATCTAAGCTTGATGCCCTCAATCTCACACAAATGATCAATGAACCTACCAGGTACAACCCCAAATCCGTCAACACAGGCACCCTCATAGATGTCATCCTAACTAACTCGCCCTCCAAATACACTGTTTTCAATCAAGATCTCAGCGATCACTGCCTCATTGCATGCATCCGCAATGGGTCTGCGACCAAACGACCACCCCTCATCCCTGTCAAACGCTCCCTAAAACACTTCTGCGAGCAGGCCTTTTCTAATCGACCTGGCCGGGGTATACTGGAATGACATTGAACTCATCCCGTCAGTAGATGATGCCTGGCTATTCTTTTAAAGTGCCTTCCTCACCATCTTAAATAAGCATGCCCCACTCAAAAAATGTAGAACTAGGAATAGATATAGTCCTTGTTTCACTCCAGACCTGTCTGCCCTTTACCAACACAAATACATCCTGTGGCATTCTGCATTAGCATCGAATAGCCCCTGTGATATGCAACTTTTCAGGGAAGTTAGGACAAAATATACACAGGCAGTTAGAAAAGCTAAGGATAGATTTTTCAAACAGAAATTTGCATCCTGTAGTACTAATTCAAAGTTCTGGGACACTGTAAAGTCCATGGAGAATAAGAGCACCTCCTCCCAGCTACCACCGATAAATCCACTATAATTGAGAATTTCAATAAGCATTTCTCTACGGCTGGCCATGGTTTCCACCTGGCTACCCCTACCCCGGTCAACTGCCCGGCACCCTCCACAGCAACCCGCCAAAGCCCCCAACATTTCACCTTCACCCAAATCCAGATAGCTGATGTTCTGAAAAGCTGAAAAATCTGGACCCATACAAATCAGCCGGGCGAGACAATCTGGACCCTCTCTTTCTAAAATGATCTGCCGAAATTGTTGCAACCCCTATTACTAGCCTTTTCAACCTCTCTTTCGTAAGCTGCCGTGGTCATCCCCCTCTTCAAAGGGGGTGACAATCCAGACCTAAACTGCTACAGACCTATATCTATCCTACTCTGTCTTTCTAAGGTCTTCGAAAGCCAAGTTAACAAACAGACTACCGACCATTTCGAATCCCACCGTACCTTCTCCACTATGCAATCTGGTTTCAGAGCTGGTCATGGGTGCACCTCAGCCACGCTCAAGGTCCTAAACGACATCATAACCGCCATCGATAAGAGACATTACTGTGCAGCCGTATTCATCGACCTGGCCAAGGCTTTCGAATCTGTCAATCACCACATTCTTATTGGCAGACTCGACAGCCTTGGTTTCTCAAATGATAGCCTCGCCTGGTTTACCAACTACTTCTCTGATAGAGTTCAGCTTGTCAAATCGGAGAGCCTGTTGTCCGGACCTCTGGCAGTCTCTATGGGTGTGCCACAGGGTTCAATTCTCGGGCCGACTCTCTTCTCTGTATACATCAATGATGTTGCTCTTGCTGCTGGTGATTCTCCGATCCACCTCTACGCAGACGACACCATTCTGTATACTTCTGGCCCCTCTTTGGACACTGTGTTAACCTCTATGGGCTAGGTGGGACGTTTGCGTCCCACCCTAGTCAACAGCCAGTGGAATCCTGTGGCGCGATATTCAAATACCTTAGAAATGCTATTACTTCAATTTCTCAAACATATTACTATTTTACACCATTTTAAAGACTCTCGTTAATCTAACCACACTGTCCGATTTCAAAAAGGCTTTACAACGAAAGCAAAACATTAGATTATGTCAGCAGAGTACCCAGCCAGAAATAATCAGACACCCATTTTTCAAGCTAGCATATAATACCAAAACCACAGCTAAATGCAGCACTAACCTTTGATGATCTTCATCAGATGACACTCCTAGGACATTATGTTATACAATATATGCATGTTTTGTTCAATCAAGTTCATATTTATATCAAAAACCAGCTTTTTACATTAGCATGTGACTAGCATGTGACTAGCATTCCCACCGAACACTTCCGGTGAATTTACTAAATTACTCACGATAAACGTTCACAAAAAACATACATTATTTTAAGAATTATAGATACAGAACTCCTTTATGCAATCGCGGTGTTCGATTTTAAAATAGCTTTTCGGTGAAAGCACATTTTGCAATATTCTGAGTAGATAGCCCGGCCATCACAGGCTAGCTATTTTGACACCCACCAAGTTTGGTACTCACCAAACTCAGATTTACTATAAGAAAAATTGGATTACCTTTGCTGTTCTTCGTCAGAATGCACTCCCAGGACTTCTACTTCAATAACAAATGTTGGTTTGGTTCAAAATAATCCATAGTTATATCCAAATAGCGGCGTTTTGTTCGTGCGTTCAAGACACTATCCGAAGGGTAAAGAAGGGTGACGCGCCCGGCGCGTTTCGTGACAAAATAATTCAAAATATTCCATTACCGTACTTCGAAGCATGTCAAACGCTGTTTAAAATCTATTTTTATGCTATTTTTCTCGTAAAAAAGCGATAATATTCCGATCGGGAGTCGTTGTTTTTTCGTTCAAAGACTGAAAATGTAAACATGGAGTCGTCTCGTGCACGCACGCCCCAGTCTCATTGTTCTCAGATCGACCACTTACCAAATGCGCTACTGTTTTTCAGCCATGGCCTGCAAAGTCATCTTTCAACGTTCTGGCGCCTTCTGAGAGCCTATGGGAGCGTTAGAAAATGTCACGTTACAGCAGAGATCCCCTGTTTTGGATAGAGATGGCAAAGAAGGCCAAGAAATGGTCAGAGAGGGCGCTTCCTGTTTGGAATCTTCTCAGGTTTTGGCCTGCCAAATGAGTTCTGTTATACTCACAGACACCATTCAAACAGTTTTAGAAACTTTAGGGTGTTTTCTATCCAAATCAAATTATATGCATATTCTAGTTACTGGGCAGGAGTAGTAACCAGATTAAATCGGGTATGTTTTTTATACGGCCGTGCAAATACTGCCCCTTATCCCCAACAGGTTAACTAACCTCCAGACGAGCTTCAATGCCATACAACTCTCCTTCCGTGGCCTCCAACTGCTCGTAAACGCAAGTAAAACTAAATGCATGCTATTCAATCGATCACTGCCCGCACCTGCTCGCCCGTCAGCATCACTACTCTGGACGGCTCTGACTTAGAATACGTGGACAACTACAAATACCTGGGTGTCTGGTTAAACTGTAAACTCTCCTTCCAGACTCACAAAAGCATCTCCAATCCAAAAATAAATCTAAAATCGGCTTCCTATATCGCAACAAAGCATCCTTCACTCATGCTGCCAAACATACCCTCGTAAAACTGACCATCCTACTGATCCTCGACTTTGGTGATGTCATCTATAAAATAGCCTCCAACACTCTACTCAACAAACTGGATGCAGTCTATCACAGTGCCATCCGTTTTGTCACCAAAGCCCCATATACTACCCACTATTGCGACCTGTACGCTCTCGTTGGTTGGCCCTCGCTTCACTCGTCGCCAAACCCACTGGCTACAGGTTATCTACAAGTCTCGGCTAGGTAAAGCCCCGCCTTATCTCAGCTCACTGGTCACCATAGCAGCACCCACTCGTAGCACGCGCTCCAGCAGGTATATCTCACTGGTCACCCCCAAAGCCAATTCCTACTTTGGTCGTCTTTCATTTACATTTTTACATTTACATTTTAGTCATTTAGCAGACGCTCTTATCCAGAGCGACTTACAGCATACATTTCATACATTTTTTTCTCCATACTGGTCCCCCGTGGGAATCGAACCCACAACCCTGGTGTTGCAAACACCATGCGCTACCAACTGAGCCACACGGGACCTTTCCTTCCAGTTCTCTGCTGCCAATGACTGGAACGAACTGCAAAAATCTCTGAAGCTATCTCCCTCACGAGCTTTAAGCACCAGCTGTCAGAGCAGCTCCCAGATCACTGCAACTGTAGATAGATGGGCTGTTTACAGATGGGCTATCTACCTACCTCATCCTCATACTGTATTTATTTATTTATCTTGCTCCTTTGCACCCCAGTATCTCTACTTGCACATTTATCTTCTGCACATCTACCATTCCAGTGTTTAATTGCTATATTGTAATTACTTCGCCACCATGGCCTATTTATTGCCTTAACTTGCCTCATTTCCACTCACTGTATATAGACTTTGTTTTCTTTTGTTCTACTGTATTATTGACTATGTTTTGTTTATTCCATGTGTAACTCTGTGTTGTTGTATGTGTCGAATTGCTATGCTTTATCTTGGCCAGGTCGCAAATGAGAACTTGTTCTCAACTAGCCTACCTGGTTAAATAAAGGTGAAAATAAAAAATAAAAATAAAAAAACTACAGTATCTGTGTAAATAATTTGTTAGATATTTAGCCAACCATTTAAAATAAGGAAGTGTTCTGCTACAATATTGTGTACAGAAGCAGTACAGATTGATAAAGCTATGACCTGTAATATGCACTGGGCTGAGGCCAGAGAGTGATGTCATTACCAGAGAAACCATTGGAGGATGGAATACTTACTCAAGCAGCCAGCATTACAAATGACTGGAGTACAACTTTGTCTGCGAGGGAAACAGAATGAACTAGAGAACAAATCAGTTTCCAAGAATCCAAGACAAGTAATTTGAGCGGAGCGGCCCATTGTTGTCTGGTGAAAGAAAAAGTGAATGCATGCTCTAAATAGGAGCGTTATGACAAGTTCAAAATCGACAACAGCTATTTCACTCAAACGACAAACCAGGCATATGAGATAGAAGCCAGGCTTAAGAGGCCCATTTACTTACAAAACAACTGTCAGAAAACCTCTTGTTTTCCACTGAAATTAACTAGCTTCTCGTTATGTGTTTGAGCATCTAACAAAGGAGTGTATTCACTCCTTACTTCAATATTATTGTTGTTTTCTCTACCCACCCTTCTGTCCACTAAAAACATAATTAGGCTTCCTTCATTAAAAAGAGTAATTTCTTGAGTGGAGGAAAGTGCTACAGCTGTCCCTTGATTACTAAATGGAATAGAGCAATGATCTATGAAGTCATTAGGGCTACGGTGTGGAACTAATTTCAATCCAGGAATGAACCGCAGAAGCAAAGAGGGCGGCTTTCTAGAAAGAGAGAGGGGGAGGGATGAAGGGAGAAGAGGGAAGTAGAGAGAGTGACAGGCCGAGAGCAGTGGACATTTTCTACTCTCAACGTGTGGACATGTCGTTGATGAGTTCTTAGATATCATGTGATTAATCTTCGGTGAGTGATTCCAATCTTGTGTGTTTGCGTGTGTCTGTGCATGTGATTCCATAGTAAAAGTGCTGATGATAATCAGAGTGCGTGGCCCAGAGTTGTTGATGATGAAAGATAATCTCAAGGGATGGTTTGAAGGCCCGGTTAGTAAACAGTGTCAAACTCATTAGCAGTAGGGAGTAGATCACTATCTAAAGGATTGCTTGAGTGCCTGTATAGTGAAATAGATACTGTATTGGTTTAAATGCATAGCATTACCAGGTCATTGAACTTGCACTGTCCATACTAGCCTACAGTTGAAATCGGAAGTTTACATACACCTTAGCCAAATACATTTAAACTCAGTTTTTCACAATTCCTGACATTTAATCCTAGTAAAAATGTCCCTGTCTTTGGTCAGTTAGGATCACCACTTTATTTTAAGAATGTGAAATGTCAGAATAATAGTAGAGAGAATTATTTCTTTCAGCTTTTATTTCTTTCATCACATTCCCAGTGGGTCAGAAGTTTACACACACTGAATTAGTATTTGGTAACATTTCCTTTAAATTGTTGAACTTGGGCCAAACGTTTTGGGTAGCCTTCCACAAGCTTCCCACAATACGTTGGGTGAATTTTGGCTCATTCCACCTGACAGAGCTGGTGTAACTGAGTCAGGTTTGTAGGCCTACTTGCTCACACACGCTTTTTCAGTTCTGCTGTTGGGGTTGTTCTTGTTCCTTGTCAATCATTGGCTCATTGGTGAAATTAGCATTATGACAATATCTTTAATTAAATCACTCAAAAACCTTGATTAATGCAATTGCAGACAGAAGTTGAAAACAGGAACATAACGCATGTTTCCGAGTAAGTTCTGCAAAATAGTCAAGGGTCCAAGTAATTTTATTAAACCCGAAGTCCAGCCTTAGTGATGTCACTGCCTACGTCATTACCTTCTACTCATGAGACCAAGCCCATGCATCCACAGCTACACAAACATAGTTTCAGTGTTATGTAAAAGCTTAGCAGTAAATGTCCACTCCCCAATTTGATTTATAGTGGAATGTCTGACTAGTCTCTTATCTCTTACACTCCTTGGGGAGTTCTGTGTCTCTTTATCTCCTTTATCTTTTAGGCTCTTCTTACAGATACCCTGAACTCACACATTTCTCAGACATTTTCTTTATAAGAGGCAGAGAGACTAGAAAACGACTGTGGAACAATTATAAACCTCTATAATGAATATATATATTGTTAATTTGTAGTCTAGGACCCTATACATGTAAAGAGGGTGGGGTCTTATAACCCCTCCCCTTCTATTAATACAACATAAGCATAATTAATTATTATCATAGATCACACATTTGGTACAACCCCTATCAAGACCCCCTAGGTGAACTTCTGACACTGTCCACAAATGTTCTATGTGATTGAGGTCAGGGCTTTGTGTTGACCACTCCAATACCTTGACTTTGCTGTCCTTAAGCCATTTTGCCACACCTTTGGAAGTATGCTTGGGGTCATTGTCCATTTGGAAGACCCATTTGCGACCAAGCTTTAACTTCCTGACTGATGTCTTGAGATGTTGCTTCAATATATCCACATAATTTTCCTCCCTCATGAATCCATCTATTTTGTGAAGTGCACCAGTCCCTCCTGCAGCAAAGCACCCCGCAACATGATGCTTTTACCCCCGTGCTTCACGGTTGGGATGGTGTTCTTCGGCTTGCAAGTCTCTCCCTTTTTCCTCCAAACATAACAATGGTCTTTATGGCCATTATGGCCATTTTGTTTCATCAGACCAGAGGACATTTCTCCAAAAAGTATGATCTTTGTTTCCATGTGCAGTTGCAAACCGTAGTCTGGCTTTTTTATGGCGGTTTTGGAGCAGTGGCTTCTTCCTTGCTGAGCGGCCTTTCAGGTTATGTCGATATAGGACTCGTTTTACTGTGGATATAGATACTTTTGTACCTCTTTCCGCCAGCATCTTCACAAGGTCCTTTGCTGTTGTTCTGGGATGGATTTGCACTTTTCGCACCAAAGTACGTTCATCTCTAGGAGCCAGAACGTGTCTTCTTCCTGAGCCGTATGACGGCTGCATGGCCCCATGGTGTTTATACCTGCGTACTATTGTTTGTACAGATGAACGTGGTACCTTCAGGCGTTTGGAAATTGCTCCCAAGGATGAACCAGACTTGTGGAGGTCTACAATTTTTTCTGAGGTATTGGCTGATTTCTTTTGATTTTCCCATGATGTCAAGCAAAGAGGCACTGAGTTTGAAGGTAGGCCTTGAAATACATCCACAGGTACACCTCCAATTGACTCAAATGATGTCAATTAGCCTATCAGAAGCTTCTAAAGCCATGACATCATTTTCTGGATTTTTCCAAGCTGTTTAAAGGCACAGTCAACTCAGTGTATATAAACTTCTGACCCACTGGAATTGTGATACAGTGAATTAATTATAAGTGAAATAATCTGTCTATAAACAATTGTTGGAAAAAATATTTGTGTCATGCATAAAGTAGATGTCCTAACCAACTTGCAAAAAGTACAGTTTGTTAAGAAATTTGTGGAGTGGTTGAAAAACGAGTTTTAATGACTCCAACCTAAGCGTATGTAAACTTCCGACTTCAACTGTATATTATACAGTAGCTATATTATATACACCATATATACAAAAGTATGTGGACACGTCTTCAAATTCGTTTTTCGGCTATTTCAGCCACACAAGTTGCTTAAAGGTGTATAAAATCGAGCACACAACCATGCAATCTCCATAGACAAACATTGGCAGTAGAATGGCCCATACTTTCAACGTGGCACCGTCATAGGATGCCATCTTTCCAACAAGTCAGTTCTTCAAAATTATGCCCTGCTAGAGCTGCCCCAGTCAACTGTAAGTGCTGTTATTGTGAAGCAGAAACGTCTAAGAGCAACAATGGTTAAGCCGCGAAATGGTAGGCCACACAAGCTCACAGAACGGGACCGCAGAGTGCTGAAGTGTGTAGCACATAAACATCACCACTGTCCCTGGTTGCAACACTCACTACGTAGTTCTAAACTGTCTCGAAGCAACATCAGGACAAGAATTGTTCGCCAGGAGCTTCATGAAATGGTTTGCCGTAGCTGAGCAGCCACACACAAGCCTAAGATCACCATGCGCAATACCAAGTGTCGGCTGGAGTGGTGTAGAGCTCGCCGCTGTTGGATTCCGGAGGAGTGGAAACGCATTCTCTGGAGTGATGAATCAACTTAACCATCTGGGTTTGGGGGATACCAGGAGAACGCTACCTGCCTCAATGCATAGTGCCAACGGTAAAGTTTGGTGGAGGCGGAATAATTGTCTGGGGCTGTTTTGCATGGTTCGGGCTAGGTCCCTTAGTTCCAGTGAAGGGAAATATTAATGCTATAGAATACAATGACATTCTAGATGATTCTGTGCTTCCAACTTTGTGGCAACAGTTTGGGGAAGGCCCTTTCCTGTTTCAGCAAGACAATGCCCCCGTGCACAAAGCGAGATCCATACAGAAATGGTTTGTCGAGATCAGTGTGGAAGAACTTGACTGGCCGGTAGAGAACCCGGACCTCAACCCCTTCAAACACCTTTCAGATGATTTGGAATGCCGACTGCGAGCCAGGTCTAATCGCCCAACATCAGCGCCCGACCTCCCTGATGCTCGTAGCTGAATGTTCCCGCAGCAATGTTCCAACATCTCTTCCCAAAAAAGTGGAGGCTGTTATAGTAGCAAAAGGGGGGAAAAACTCCATATTAATGCCCATGATTTTGGAATGAGATGTTCAATGAGCAGGCGTCCACATACTTTTGGTAATGTAGTGTACTTCAGCCTGTAAGGTACAGTATCTGGGGCCATATTAAACAAGCGTCTCAGAATATGAGTGCTGATCTAGGATCAGGTCTCCCCTGTCCATGTAGTCTTATTCATTGTGATCTAAAAGGCATAACTGGTTCTAAAATCAGTTACCACTCTGAGACGCCCCTGATAGTTAAGTTGCTGTGCGGTCAGGGGTCTCTCCTACAGAAAGAGACACACAGCATCACTTAACCCCCGTAATTAACCCTTCACCCTCTGGCTGAATGTCTCTGCTGCTCACACTGATTCAATCAGCCATGTCTTGTCAGAGTGGTTTAGCCCTGGGTATCTACTGTTTTGCACAACCCACAACCAGCAGGCTAACTCTGGCTCAATACAGGTCAGCTATACGATGACATAATCATGACAAACACTCAGCAGGGTTAATGGTGGTGATAGCGTAGTGTGTGTGTGTATAACGTCTCTTACCCTCGATGGGTGATGTCTTGAGCCTGCGGCAGAGCCCTTGCACGTCTCCGTAGGAGTCGGCTATCTTGGTGACGGCCTCTCCGCTCCTCAGCTCCATCAGGTCCCGGAGATCCATCACCGTGATGCCAAAGTCCCCTTCTTGGTTGCCATCGGCAACAGAGTTCCCCGAGGGGTGGTCCGCCGTGTTGTTGGCCATTTTGTTTCCGTTGTTCTTTGTTTTTCTCTATGACTGTATCTCAGTACCTCTACAGTCCCTCTAAGATCACTGTTGTAAACTAAGAACTGGCTAGTGGTGCTGAAATAGTTCAATAGTAAAACAAGGAAGTCCAAGTCACCTAAGGGCTTCAACACCTAAGTCCTTACTTTTTTGCAGACAGGAATCGTGGGTATTGTAGAAGTAGTGTGTGGGGTCAGTGGACGAGTATCTGGACCCGGAAGTGCATTAGTTTCCACGTAACAGTGGAGACATGATCCGTTGACCACTTCTTCTGTTGCACGAAACTGCAGGAGAAAGAGACAAGGAAACATTTTTTTTTTTTTAAACATTGCAAAAGTCGTAAAATGAAATGACCATTGTTTTCAAATAAATGTGAGGCGACACTGATGAGAGCAAATTTTAGTAATTGAGGTTTGGTTTGGGGAATGACCTGTTAGAACAACAAGGTCACTATTCTCTGTGGAGGGCAGGAAAGGAGAAAAAAGAAGAGAAAACGAACAATAAAAGACAATACAAAAGCACAGATCTCAAGTCGGATAATAGCGGATTCTTGTAAAAGAACATGAGGACAGCCATGCTTTGCATTGAAGTTAAAAAAAGTCTAAGGACATACAGTCGGACATATATAGTATTTAGGATAATATGACTCTCCCATGACACCCACGGCCCTTCTGTTTGTATAAGATTAACAGGCTGTCAGTCTATCCAACTGCCTGTCCCAAAGTGACTGCTTTTACCCTATATGGATAAAGATACCATGGGAATCACCATAGCAACCTGGTTCTAGGACAACAGGATCCAGTGGTATAGAGATTAGTTATCAGTGGTGTGTAGCTGTTGAGAGAAGCTATAATAGGTGGTATTGCATGGGAGGTATTAGAGTCTAACATAGCAGGTTTTAATACAGCACTGTGTGTCGGCAAGAGGATACTATGCTAATGTGAGATAGCGCTCTGGACCGCTCCTCTGGGCCGGTGTGCGTGTGTGTGTCCCCCAGTGTGTGTGTGTGTGTGTGTGTGTGTCACACTCCTCTGGGTCTCCATGACACACTAAACACCACAAATGGAGGTCAGCCTTTGATGTGTGCTTATGTGATAAGAGCTGATGTGTCAGAGTGTGACTCTCCGGATTCACATTCTCTGTCACACAGGCTGGGAATACACACACATCCACACACACACACCTGTACTACAGTACTACTGTACAATTAGCCAGAAGCGGATATTTATATAGGCAAGTGGTGTATGATTAGATTTTTATTTAGTCACATAGACAGGGTTGCAGATTTACACTACATGACCAAAAGTATGTGGACACCTACTCGTCGAACATCTCATGCCATCAACATAGAGTTGGTCCCCCCTGTGCTGCTATAACAGCCTCCACTCTTCTGGGAAAGCATTCCACTAGATGTTGGAACATTGCTGCGGGGACTTGCTTCAATCCAGCAGCAAGAGCATTAGTGAGGTCGGACACTGATGTTGGGTGATTAGGCCTGACTCGCAGTCGGTGTTCCAATTCATCCCAAAGGTATTTTGATGGGGCTGAGGTCAGGGCTCTGTGCAGGCCAGTCAAGTTCTTCCACACCAATCTCAAAATAAAATTTCTGTATGGACCTCGCTTTGTGCACGGGGGCATTGTCATGCTGAAACAGGAAAAGGCCTTCCCCAAACTGTTGCCACAAAGTTGGATGCGCAGAATCGTGTACAATGTCATTGTATGCTGTGGCGTAAATATCACTCTTCACTGGGACTAAGGGGCCTAGCCCGAACCATGAAAAACAGCCCCACACCATTATTCCTCCTCCACCAAACTTTACAGTTGGCACTATGCATTGGGGCAGGTAGCGTTCTCCAGGCATCTGCCAAACCCAGATATGTCCATCGGACTGAAGCGTGATTCATCACTCCAGAGAACGAGTTTCCACTGCTCCAGATTCCAATGGCGGCGAGCTTTACACCACTCAAGTCGACGCTTGGCATTGCGCATGGTGATCTTAGGCTTGTGTGCGGCTGCTCGGCCATGGAAATCCATTTCATGAACTTCTTGACGAGCAGATCTTGTGCTGACATTGCTTCCAGATGCAGTTTGGAACTCAGCAGTGAGTATTACGCTACGTGCTTCAGTACCCGGCGATCCCGTTCTGTGAGCTTGTGTGGCCTACCACTTCGAGGCTGAGCCGTTGTTGCTCCTAGATGTTTCCACTTCACAATAACAGCACTTACAGTTGCCTGGGGCAGATCTAGAAGGGCAGAAATGTTATGACCTGACTTGTTGGAAGGTGCCATCCTATGACAGTGCCACGTTGAAAGTCACTGAGCTCTTCAGTACGGGCCATTCTACTGTTAAAGTTTGCCTATGGAGATTACATGGCTGTGTGCTCGATTTTATAAACCAGTCAGCAACAGCAATTTAATGGGGTGTCCACATACTTTGTATATATAATCTAGTTGCAGTGTACAGTGATGGTAGCCTCGCAGTGAAGAACGTTGGGCCAGTAACCAAAAGGCTGCTGGTTCGAATCTCAGAGCCGACTAGGTGAAAAATCTGTCGATATGCCCTTAAGCAATTGCTCCTGTAAGTTGCTCTGGATAAGACTGTCTGCTAAATGACCAAGAATTTAACAATTTAAAACACTTAGATTGGATTAAAATCCTCTTCTCTGGAACACCATGACTAGCTGACCTGGAAAAGCACTGTCTCCTCAGGCCTTTCACTGAACCAGCTGGTCAGAGAACAGCCATCATGATAATTTACTGCTCCTCACTTAGAATGAACCAACCCCAATCTATATACTGCTTACCACTCAAACTGAATGCCCAAGACAGGAGGCTGCTGATGGGAGGACGGTTCGAAATAATGGCCAGAATGGAGCAAATGGAACCATGTGTTAATGTATGACACCGTTCCACCGATTCCGCTCCAGCCTTTACCACGAGCTTGTCCTCCCTAATTAAGATGCCACCAACCTCATGTGATGCCCATCTATACTGCTCTCCAATAAAGTGTGTGTTTGTGTGTGTGTGTGTGTGTGTGTGTGTGTGTGTGTGTGTGTGTGTGTGTGTGTGTGTGTGTGTGTTTGCGTTTCCACAGAGGGGAAGCAACCTTGCCTCTAAAGTTTCCATGGTGGTATTGTCAGCAATGCTTCTGGCCAAAAGAGGAATCGCTGATCTGGTCTACAAATGTACTAGCCTGATGTAACTAGTGTGTGTGTGTGTGTGTGTGTGTGTGTGTGTAAATGTCACAGTGAGTAAATGCCACATGAGCATGCTCTGCACTGTTTCCAAACAAAATCTATTGACTTGGGAAATGTCAGCAGTCGCCTAGAGGCCACTAAATGGCTTCCCAATATTAGCAAAGGGCCCAAGCAGAGCTTTTAGACAGCATACAGTACACTACAATATGTCCCCTAGTCACTGGCCTATCTCCATTTCTTCTATATGTTTCCATTTCTCTCTCTTTCTGTGTATTACTCTCGCTCTCTCCCTCTGTACCCTTCTCTCCATCCATCCATCCCTCTTCCTCTCCATCCATCCATCCCTCTTCCTCTCCATCCATCCATCCATCCATCCATCCATCCAGCTTCCTCTCCATCCATCCATCCAGCTTCCTCTCCATCCATCCATCCATCCATCCATCCATCCATCCCTCTTCCTCTCCATCCATCCATCCATCATCCATCCATCCATCCATCCATCCATCCATCCATCCATCCATCCATCCATCCATCCATCCATCCATCCATCCCTCTTCCTCTCCATCCATCCATCCATCCATCCATCCATCCATCCATCCATCCATCTTCCTCTCTACAGTACTTAGGTAATGTTGGCTTGAAAACGCAGTCTGAAAGACAGCTGTAACCATGACTTTTATCGACTTCCTCATGTTTCTCACAGTCATGTTGCTATAAACCACATTAACTATCCTTTATCCATCACCGGAGAGAACAACAACACCACCGCAGAGCGGTGACATCTCTATGAGGAGAAGCAATGTTTATTGGCGTCGATGGACGAGGATCTAGCTGCTCATTAAGCCAAGCTAATCAACTGGGACGCTAATTTACCAATATAGTCATTTCATTAGTGAAATGAGCCTAAGCGCCGGAGCATTTACTGACGGACTTATTGTGCACCTTTGTCAAACATTCTGCAGTACTATATGGTTGCTTTTTATGGAGCACTAGATTCCCTGAAGAACACTCACTGTTCTAGTAGTAACATGACCTGATTCAATACATACAAACTATAGCCTATGGCACAGCGATGGAAAAGAGAGGAGAAAGTAGAGAACAGGGAGGGGGAGAGAGACAGAGACCGCGAGAGGCCCTAAACAGAGAGTACACAATGGCAGAATACCTGACCACTGTGACTGACCCAAAATTAAGGAAATCTTTGACTATGTACAGACTCAGTGAACATAGCCTTGCTATTGAGAGATGCCACTGAAGGCAGACCTGGCTCTCAAGAGAAGACAGGCTTTGTGAACACTGCCCACAAAATGAGGTGGAAACTGAGCTGCACTTCCTAACCTACTGCCCAATGTATGACCATATTAGAGACATATATTTCCCTCAGATTACACAGACCCACAAAGAACTTGAAAACAAATCCAATTTTGATAAACTCCCATATCTATTGGGTGAAATACCACAGTTTGCAAGATTTGCGAACTGTTGTCACAAGAAATGGGCAACCAGTGAAGAACAAACACCATTGTAAATATAACCTATATTTATGTTTATTAATTTTCCCTTTTGTACTTTAACTATTTTGCACATCATTACAACACTGTATATAGACATATTACATTTGAAATGTCTTTATTCTTTTGGAACTTTTGTGAGTACATGTATTGTTCATGTCACTTTTGTTTATTATCTATTTCACTTGCTTTGGCAATGTAAATGTATATGTTTTCCATGCCAATAAAGCCCTTCAATTGAAATGGAGGGAGAGAGAGCAGAAATCATACCTTAGTTTCTAGAAGTAGATGGATATGGGAGAGAGAGAGAGCAGATTATTGAATAGCCAGAGAACAGGCTGAGTGTGTCTATCTACTACTAGCTAAGGAATTCCCTCTGAGCGAAGGAAGTGAGAGCAGTACAAATACAAGGCAGGTGGCCAACTAAATCCACTTCCTCATCCATACAAACAACAGAGCAGAGGGCGGTAATATGCTCCCTGCATGAGACAGGAAACACACTCCATGTTATACTGCAACACACACATTCTGCACACACACACACACACGCGCACACACACACCCTGTGGTCAAAAGTCCTGTTGCTGAGTGTTAAAATAGCTGGGAAAGACACACTACATAGGGACATGGCTACAGGGCCACACCTGTAAAAGCTCTCCTATAGCCCTTATACTGTACCTTCCCCGTGTTTTAAAGATGTTCTGTTTTAACAACGTGGCTGGGTGTTTGATTAACTTCACACACCTCTCCTCCCTGCTCTGCTACTAGGCCTGTTGTCACTTAACTCACCACTCTTACACTGTAATTATCACTACATTCTAATCAGAATACAATGCCAGACTACTGAAGAGCCCCACTTTGACAACTAGAGAGAGAAAGAGAGGGAGAGGGAGGGGGGTAGGGAGGAAAGAGAGGGTGAGACAGAGTGAGACAGAGAGAGAGGTAAAGAGACAGAGAGAGAGAGGGAGGGGTGAAAGTGAAATGAAGGATAGAAAAAGAGAGAGGGGGGGTGAAGGAGGAGGAATGATATGAATATAGAGAGGGAGAGGATGAAGAGGTCCACAGCAGTGAAAGAGGGTCCATATAGTAAGTAGAAAGGAGGATAGAACAGGGGGATAGAGGAGAAGAATAAAAAAGGTAGAGTAGATAGACATATAAAGGGTAGGTAGGGATGAGGTAAAACAAGAGGTAGATACAGTAAGTAGAAAGAACGATAGAATGAGAGGAAGATAGGTAGAGTAGAAAGAGAGGGAGTGCAGCAGTTAGTCAGACTCTCTCTCTTAACATGCAGAGAGACCATAAGGCCATGTGACCATCTACACTAGGTACACAATCTGCTCTCTCCTTTCCTTATTCTCACCTACTTTCTCCCCCTCTCTTTTTCTCACTCTCCTCTCCCTTTACCCCGCTCTCTCGCCCTCTTTTTCTCCCCCATCGCATTGAACTAGGCCTAGGCTACCCGGCCTGCACGCAAATATAGGCTTAGAAATGTGCCCATTTGGGGATCTGATGCTATTTTTGATTGTCTTCACTAAACATCACTGTGGAGCTTCTCAAAGTATTTTTTTCTTCACTTCAAACAGCAAGTAAACAAAGTCTGTTTTTACATCCATTGAGAATGACAATAGTTTCTCAACATAACCTATTTGAAAAATAAAATAGACTGCGCAAATAGCCTAAGGCTGTGTGTGTCTGTCTGTAGCTCACTGCTACAGGAAACTCTGAGGTACCAGAATATTTTAAACAATGTTGCAAGTTTGCTAGCATGAGCATCAGGCCAGACCAAGTTTAATACTTGATAACATTTTTCAAGTTCCTTGCAGAGAGGCCATGCATAGCCAATGTGATTTATAGGATATTACCATTTTTATCAGGATATTTTCTACCTGCTGGCTGCAATGTTGTTATTTGTTGGCTTTAGGTAGGCTATTTTTACATATTGGCACTAGAAGTTACTTTTAGATTTTTTTTATCATTTTCATTTAGATATAATTTGGATTAACCACATCAAATGTATTTTGAAATATGAAGACTATCATAACTGAAGTGAAACGGGTTTCATGAAAATGTTCATATGAAAATCGTCAGTAGATGAATCATCAGCAAGCAGATCAGTAGAAATGGTACGATAACTTGCCACTCCAAATGGTAAAGGTTGCTGACCTCTGTCGTAGCCTATTACCCTCAACGAGCAGCGGGAGGAGGAACGACCAGGGAATGTTTTTTTTTCTTCTGTTTAGAATATACAGTGGTTCTTCCTTTAAAAGTTGTGGCGTACTGCAGCACAGCTTGCAGGGTGCTGCAGAATTCTATGGCACGTTATTTCAGTGTCAGTAATTGTTGCCAGAATGACGCAATTTACCATAAGCTAAAAACTTTTAAATGAAGAACCCCTGTATTGGCCTCCTGCTCCCTCTTTATTAATTTGTGTGTCTTAGTTTTTAATGGCTGTGCTGAAAACGCCAGACAAGCTCAGTAGCCTACATACAGTGCATTCGGAAAGTATTGTACATTACAGGACCAAGTATGGAAAACCCTGGGTTAGACATCTGTTCCTATGACAATATATGTGTCCCAAATGGCACCCTATGCCATATATAGTACACTACTTTTGAACAGAGCCCTATGGGGACCTAGTCCAAAAAAGTACACTGTAAAGGAATAGAATACCATTTGGGATGCAGACAACTGATTCATAGATGAACTTTGTCATTCTGGACCAAGCACTGTGCTTTTATTCTGATTACTATCGCCCAGCGGAAGAAATTCATGGCCACTGTGCCTCGGGCGAGATCTCTCTGTGTGTGTGTTAACTATGTCTGCACCAAGACCAAATAGGCTTACGGCTATTAGAGCAAAAAGCTATTAAATTACCCAAAGTACACACACACACACACACACACACACACACACACACACACACACACACAGCATTACTGTATTACTACAGTACTTCACAGGAGGTTGGTGGCACCTTAATTGGGGAGGACAGGCTTGTGGTAATAGCTGGAGCGGAATTTATGGAATGGTATCAAAAACCAAAAACACATGGTTTCCATTTGCTTCGTTCCAGACATTATTATGAGCCGTCCTCCCCTCAGCAGCCTCCTGTGCTGTACATATAAATAAAATAGAATAAGCAGTGTGTGTTAAGTGAAAGTCAAGTGCATATAAGGTTAGTGACTCCCCAGTTACACACTACTACTCCCATTTCACTAATCTCTCATTTGACTTCCTCTGGTATTAGGCCTCTTCAATACAAAGTGTTGTGGAGAGTTTTGTTGGCAGTGAACCAAGCAGCAGCAGCACCAAGTAAACCCATTCTATATTCACACTGACCTTCTATTCTAGCCTTTCACAGGACAACAGAGGACACTGACAGGACATAGCTGCCTGGTTATATGGTGGTAACGCTTGATTTCAGGCATCATAACGTGTCATAACCCCTGGCATAGAGATATCACAATGAGCTATCACACTCTGAATATGTAGAGGTACAAAACATTTATGAGTAAGAAAAAAAGCTCACATCTCATTGATACAAAACTTTAAAGGTTCAAAAAGCAGGATAAAAAAAATGTATCAAAATTTTCACAGGGTCCGTATAGAATAGACAGTGGCAAGCCAAATTCAAGGATTTTCAAGTACTTTTTCCAGCACTAATATTTATTTTCAAGGACCATCAATTTGTAATAGTTCCTATTATGCAATTGCTTCTAGTCGCCACCAGAAGGCAGTATATCGCCACAACCAAATACCTGGACATCTGACTGAAATATCAGTGACAATTTACCAGTTGTACACTCATTCTCCGAGAGTCAGGGTTTTTTTGTTAAGGGGATGTCTGTTGACACAGCATGAGTCGAGGAATGTTTTTAAAAAATTCAGCGGCATTCGCTCTGCCACTTGCCACTACAGGTCTGGGCTGAGGTAGTTTGTTTCACCTCTCGGCCTGTCGTAGGCGGAGTTTCCCTTTGGACAGAGTGGTGAATGAATGCGCTGCTAAAAAGGCAATTCCCGGGTAGCAGGCGAACATAACGAGCATACATGAATCACTCATGATTCCACTCATTCTCAGAGGTAGGCGCAATTAGAACTCAGATCAAGAATCTTTCTGAGTGTTGACCAACACTGAGAACGCAATAAGTGAGTAAATGATCATTAACAAAATAAAAAAGGTAAGTAAACTCTATTTTACAAATAAAAAGGTGCGTAAATGGCGTTTACCCTCCACTACATCCCTGGTTGGGTCTGGCAAAACACATTCATAAACATCAATATCCTGCCAGGCAGGATTAGATCTACATTTGCCCAGCATTTTAGTTATCGCTGGGATGTTTGGCGGAGTCTAATCAGTCAGTTCTGTACCTGCCTGGCTGAGTGCCAGTGTGGGTGGAATGAGCAAGCTCACCTGGCAACCAGAGCGCGAAACACGTGAGGAAATAAAACTCTGTAGTATACCTGAAAATGAAATTTGGAAGACCAATACATTTTTGTAATGTTTTTCATATTTGATCATTTTATGTTCTCCTCTCATTTTAATTCAAGTACTTTTCAAGTACCAACTTGAGAAAACGTCAAATTTTCAAGGTATTCCAGTACATGAATTTCAGAGTTCCAAATTCGAGTACCTTAAGCACCTTGTAAGAACCTTGTGCCCAGTGTTTTTGACCTAGTTTACCACCATCAGTAAAAGAAAACACAAATATACTGCTATGAACTGACATCATATTACAGATAACAGCAGACTATCACTGCTTGAATCTAGAACCAGTCTATGAAACAAACATCCTAATCATTTTTACATTTGAATCATTTAGCAGACGCTCTTATCCAGAGTGACTTAGGGTTAAGTACTTTGCTCAAGGGCACAGACAGATTTTTTTACCTAGTCGGCTTGGGGATTCGACCAGTGACCTTTTGGTTACTGGCCCAACGCTCTTAACCGCTAGCAGAACCCTTCTGTCAGATAGAAAACAAACAGACAGAAAAAAGAAGAGAGAAAAGAGAGCAAAGAGAAAAGAGGAGTGCAGCAACACCAGCAACCTGTGAGCAGCTCTCAGGAGTAACACAGGGTTAGCAACTGTTGCTGGGTCGGTGATGGAGAGAGGATTTTCTTTTTTAAAAGCCTTTGGAGTCAGTGCATCAGCGAGATGGAGGGATGGGTAGAGGGAGGAACGGTCGATAATTCCTAACCAGCCCCCTATCACCTCTCTTCCTCCCCCTCCTTTCCTTCACCCCTCTTCCCTCCTCTACTCCACCCGCTCTGCTACATCTCCTCCTCCCCATATCCTGACCTCAGCTACTGCTCAACAATGACAAGCTGAGATATCATTAATCCACAACCCACTACACACACACACACATGCACACACACACACACACACCTTCTGTCCACCCATCAGCAGTCAGGGTATTAGACGGGGGTGAACAGATGACAAACACTGGTAAATAGAAAGAGGGAGAAAGAGCAGGCAGATGTGTGACCTGTTGCCACAAGAAAAGGGCAACCTGTGAAGAACAAACACCATTGTAAATACAACCCATATTTATGTTTATTTTCCCATTTCTACTTTAAATATCTGCACATCGTTACAACACTGTATATAGCCATTATAATGACATTTGAAATGTATATTCCTTTGGAACTTTTGTGAGTGTAATGTTTACTGTTAATTTATTACTGTTTATTTCAGTTTTGTTTATTATCTATTTGACTTGCTTTGGCAATGTAAACATAGGTTTCCCATGCTAATAAAGCGCCTTATATAAGAGGAAAGGAGAGGAAAGGAGAGGTTAGAAGCTCAAAAGAGAAGCAAGAGCTGGCTTTGTATTCTAATGATGTGGAAAAGGGAGCTCGGAGATGGAGAGAAGAGAGGGATGAGAGAAGGGGAAAGAGAATGAGAGAGGAGATTAGAAGGCTCCTCCTCACCTCCCTGCCCCCTTTCCCTCTCTCTCTCATTCCTCCCTCTTTCCTCCGTGCCTCTCCACTCTTTCCCTGCCTCTGCAGACACACCTGTCTTGCATACTAAAGCAGTGACTGCGCAGCCTTCCCTAGAAACACTTGCTACTGTAGTCTCTCCCTCTCTCTCAAAACACTCAGACACAACCCAATAGCAACCCCCCACTCCTACACAACTCACGCACAAACACTGCACCAAACTCCCTCCCACTAAGCAAAAGTGCTGTGGCCACACCCTAGACAGTGACTTTTCCAGCCACAGACCAATCAGCCTTCCAGTTCCAGCACCTCGTGGCATAGCTTGCTGTTCCCCCCCAAACTATTAATGACTGATCCCTCCCATGGGAGCTGAGCCAGCAAAGACACACACAGTATGGTGTGTATACACATGTGAATCATGATTTCAGAGATGAATTAATATAACGAACACTTAAAATATTACACATTTGGCCAGACTCCATAAGGTCATAGGTAAATCAGCCTCTTCTCAAAGAA
The DNA here is from genome assembly GCF_901001165.1 of Salmo trutta. Taxonomy (NCBI): domain Eukaryota; kingdom Metazoa; phylum Chordata; class Actinopteri; order Salmoniformes; family Salmonidae; genus Salmo; species Salmo trutta. Next base: position 21,049,347 of record NC_042972.1, read on the forward strand.
CCTGTTTCACTACAACCTTGCAACACACCACACAGCCCTAGAATACAGAGTAAAGAGAAAGAGAGAGAGAGCGAGAGAGAGAGAGAGAGAGAAGGGGGAATCCTTGTATGTGTTAATCAATAAACTAATGTTTTGCATTTTAATACAATGTCCCCTAGTTCTAGATATAAGTTCATATAAAAACCTAGATGATAATATAATCACAGCTCAGCCAACATGTTAACACGCTGGATATGTTTGTGAATGCAGTACTGTGCTGCCTCTGTTCTAATGAGCAGACCAGCTGCTGCTCTTTACCAACGAAAGGCCACAACAGAACAGGGTACACACACAGACACGCACCAGCCAGAGTAGTCCCTCTCTCCCTTTCCCTTTCCATCCCTAATTTGTTCAGTCTCTTCTCTGTCTCTCCCTCCTTCCGCTCTGTTGCAGATGCAGAAGGCTGGAATGCAGGAGACACACTATCTGCAGTCGCATTTTATGCCATCAAAAGGAACATTATGATCTGGCTAAAAAAAAGACTTGAATCAGTTATAGAACCCATTGCCCTTTATGTTTGTGAGGTCTGGGGTCTGCTCAACAACCAGGAATTCACAAACCTGGACAAACACCAAAATGAGACTGAGTTCAGAAAAAAACCTCAGTGTACAATGTAAAACACCAAATAATTCATGCAGAGCAGATTTAGGCTGATACCCGCTAATTATCAAAATCCAGAAAATGTATGTTAAATTCCACAACCACATTAAAGGAAGCGATTCCCAAACCTTCCATAACAAAGCCATTACCTACAGAGATATTAACCTAGAGAAGAGTTCCCTAAGCAAGCTGGTCCTGGGGCTCTGTTCACAAAAACAAACAGATCCCACAGAGCCCCAGGACAGCAACACAATTAGACCCAACCAAATCATGAGAAAACAAAAAGATAATTACTTGACACATTGGGAAAAAATTAACAACAGAGCAAACTGGAATGCTATTTGGCCCTAAACAGAGAGTATAAAGTGGCAGAATACCTGACCACTGGGACTGACCCAAAACTAAGGTAAGCTGTGACTATGTACAGACTCAGTGAGCATAGCCTTGCTATTGAGAGAGGCCACCGTAGGCAGACCTGGCTCTCAAGAGAAGACTGGCTTTGTGCACACTGCCCACAAAATGAGGTGGAAACTGAGCTGTACTTCCTAACCTCCTGCCAAATGTATGACCATATTAGAGACACATATTTATCTCAGATTATACAGACCCATAAAGATTTTTTTTTTTTTTAAATCACATTTTGATAACTCCCATATCTATTGAGTGAAATACCACAATGTGCCATCACAGCTGCAAGATTTGTGACCTGTTGCCACAAGAAAAGGGCAACCAGTGAAGAACAAACGTTTGAAGTTACAATATTATATTTATTTTCCATTTTGTACTTTAACTATTTGGCAATTTTTATAACACTGAACATAGCCATAAAATTACATTTTAAATGTCTCTATTCCTTTGAAATTGATGTGAGTGTAATGTTCACTGTGATTTTTGATAGTTTATTATCTATTTCACTTGCTTTGGCAATGTTAACATATGTTTCCCATGCCAATAAAGCCCTTTGAATTGAATTAAGAGGGGGGAAAGAGAGAGGCACACTGCTCTATATAAGGACTTGACTACAATAAGAAACTGAACACCAGATAAATGGGTCCATATGAAGAGCCGACTACAGTCTGAAATGGAACACAATAAAAGCATGCAAACATCTTTAACATGTTGGTCACTTAGCAGACGCAATTCTCACAGCGATGTACAATTAGTCATTCAAATAAGGCAGGTAAGACAACCACATATCACATTCATTGCAAGTAAAACTTTCCTAGAAAAAAAATATCAGCTAACACACATGCACCTCTGAGTACACAGAGCTCTATAGAACCTTACCCTGACAGCCTGTGATGGCAGAATGTTCTGATGGTTTTCATCCTTTCTGAGTGTATCTGAGCGATAGAACACTAACTCAATACCCTAGAGCAGGGATTGGCAACTGGCCCGCGTATCAAGGACAGCACCTAAGTCACTTGAGGACAGACACCACCCGAATCACTTGAAGACGGACAGACACCACCCGAATCACTTGAAGACGGACAGACACCACCCGAATCACTTGAAGACGGACAGACACCACCCGAATCACTTGAAGACGGACAGACACCACCCGAATCACTTGAAGACGGACAGACACCACCCGAATCACTTGAAGACGGACAGACGGGACAGACGGGACAGACGGGACAGACGGGACAGACGGGACAGACGGGACAGACAGACAGACAGACAGACAGACAGACAGACAGACAGACAGACAGACAGACAGACAGACAGACAGACAGACAGACAGACAGACAGAACCTGAGCCACTTAAGGACAGGTAGAGTGGAACAGAATAACACTCGTAGGCTTTAGCAGGCAAACCACCACAACAACATGCTAGGGAGCCAGTGGTATTACACATAGACAAACAAGCACACCTCAAACCACACAGTTGAAAACCATCACCGCATCCAGCACCCAGATATCAGTTGGTGGCAAGGCCAGCAAACATGTAGGTGGGGCAAAATGTGGGCGCTCAAATCTTCATGAAATCATCATAAAAGAATGACAAACCATCTAACGTGTGATTTTGCATTACATACCAAATAGTAATGTAGGCCTAGAGAAATCCATGACTATTGCATTTAACAAGCAACTCACATAGACCCACACATAATAAACCATAGGCCTATAACACATAGACTATGAGAGTAGAACATAATGCCTTGATCTAACAATAATAAATCACAATAGGCTTGGCAAACTTTTACTGGCTCAGCGACCAGGAGAGAGTAGGCTAGGTTCAGAATCCAGGAGATAGTAGGCTATGCTCAGCGTCTAGGAGGTAGTTTAGGCTCAGCGTCCAGGAGATAGTAGGCTTGGCTCAGAGACCAGGAGATAGTAGGCTTGGCTCAGAGACCAGGAGATAATAGGCTTGGCTCAGAGACCAGAAGATAATAGGCTTGGCTCAGAGACCGGGAGATAGTAGGCTAGGTGGCCACAAAATGTAACAATTCAACACTAGGAGAGCAAAGAGCATCATATTGACTAAAAATGAATTAACTTATTTAATTACTGTAATTTAAGTTATCTCCCTTGACTTTTCCTAAATAAGTCTAACACACTATTGTTGTTAAATCTTAATATCAATGTATTATATGCAGTTTAAGAGGACATGGAATCCCTCCCCCATTTCACACATATAATAGAGTTAGCCTAAAGACAATATTAAATTGACAATAGTATATGAACAATCTGATGAACAATGCAGCTTGGAACTGACACAGAGGAAGGGAAACGAAACAGAGGGCAGAACTTGTGAGTGTAATGTTTACTGTACATTTTTATTGTTTATTTCACTTTTGTTTATTATCTACTTCACGTGCTTTGGCATTGTTAACATATGTTTCCCATGCCTTATATTGAATAGAATTGAATTGAGAGAGAGAGAAAGAGTTGTAATCTGCCTCTGGAACTCTTCAGAAGGATTGTAGAATGTAGGGTGTTCTTGAGGCATGAGACTGGCCGTGGGGTAGTGAGAGACTTGGCACAACCCTCCCTCATTGTGTGTTTGTCCTGGTCTAGAATGTCACCACAATGAGAGGGCGGGTATGAACCGAAGACATGATCACACCTCTGGCTCCCTCTCTGTCCCCCACACACAAGCAAGCATGCACATGTACACAAACATTCTCACAGACACACATACACATGCATGAACAAACACATTTCATACTGGCTTATAAACTGTCAGGAACGCACAAGCTCACAAACACACCATAATTGTTTATTTATTATTATGAGACATGTGCACACACACACACACACACACACACTAGTTTCATGCATAAAGATCATTTTTGTCATTCCTGTCTAGTATTCCGTTCCTCACTCTGGTTGAGTTACTCTGGGTAGACGGAAGAATCACATTCCTTCATGAATATAAGCTATCCACAGTTACAGGGCACTACATTATCCTGTGTGTGTGTTTTCTAAAAGCTTGTAAAATAGATTATTGAGGAAAGTTTGCTAAAACAGGACACTCTCCTCCTTTTAAAGACCCCTCCTATCTTTCCCTCTTCCTACCTCTGGTTCCTTGTTCTCTTACATATTACCTGTTCTGTTGTCCCCCCCTCCTCTCTCTTTCCCTTCTCTTTCACTGAATAGAACAAAAATCGAATAAAAAATCTAAATCAAATCAAATTTTATTGGTCACATACACATATTTAGCAGATGTTATTGAGGGTGTAGCGAAATGCTTGTGTGTGCCCTGTGTGTGTGTGTGTGTGTGTGTGTGTGTACAAGCACTCTGAGCCCAGGGGTAGGCTCTGGCTCCATTTAGAAATGATTCCATACTGTCAGCCACTAAATGAGAGGGCCTCTCAGAGCAGAAGGAACGGGACAGAGGGAGGGAGAGAGCAGAGAGAGAGAGCGTAGAGAGAGAGCGTAGAGAGAGATGGGGAGTAGAGAGAGGGGAGAGAGCAGAGCAGAGAGAGAGCAGAGAGAGATGGGGAGTAGAGAGAGAGGGGAGAGAGCAGAGCAGAGAGCAGAGCAGAGAGAGAGAGTAGAGAGAGAGGGGAGAGAGACCAAGGTAGGGTGTAGAGAGAAAGAGATGCATGCAAAGAGACAAGAGCAGAGACTGAACAAAGGTTGAAAGGGTGAAAAAGAGAGTAATAGAGTGAGTAATCACGAGACACATGAAAAGAAGAACAGAAACTTTGCTAAAAATATTTGAGGAGAAAATAAGACTGAGCGAAGAGAGAGAGAGCGAGAGAGAGAGAGAGAGAGAGACACATGGTGAGTAAGTGAAACACATGGAAAGAGACGAGAGAAGAAACTGAGCTGAAGATAATGAGAGAGGGCAGAAAGAGAGGAGAGAGAACTGAATCAAGTAAAGAGACCAAAAGCCAAAGAAACAAAACTAATCAGAGAAATGTCTGGGGGAAAAAAAGACAGCAATGCACATGAAAGTCAGCAACGTGAAGAAGGTGGACACATTACATGTCATAGTGATGGTGACTAGGGCTGTGATGGTCATGGAATTTTGGATGAAGATAATTGGCCAGCCAATTGACCGCGGTAACCGTAATGACCGTTAGAATAGCATTTTTTTAATTATCCACATTTTCTCCTCTCCCCCGCTCCTGACTCCATATGCTGCCATACAAATAATGAATGGAATTGACGTCCCCATTCAAGTAAATGATGGCATAATGGATGGACTGGCGGCCATTGCTCCTATGGTTACACTCGCAAAGCAGGAATTAAAATATGTGCTGTGATTTGTTGATTCAACTCAGTAGACATTACAAAAAATACATTCCATTGCTTAAGCACAGCAGTTAAAATCATTTGAATAAACATTCTACATTACCATGGAAATGATTGAATCACAATACCAGGCAGCCATTGCGAGTGTACCAATGAGTTTACCAGTCAAATTTCCAGGATTAGAGGCTCTAAGCCCATTCTATTCATTTTATTTCTGTGTGTTGCTGCTGCATTTTTTTTTTGTTATTGCATTTTCTCCCCGGTTCCTAAACGTCTTTGCTCTGTGAAAGAAGTGCTGATGTTTTTCCTCACTACTGGCCATCCCGTCTTCAGTCGACCCACAAATATTTTTAATAATAATAATATATAAATTATGTTAATTTGACTGTTATTTTAATTTGATGATGGTCTTCATCCATAACCGTTGGTTACACTGTTATACGGTCATTTTGCCAGCCCTAATTGTGACTACATGGACAAATGCCAAAAGACAGTGCCTTTTATTAGCAGCTAAATAGAGGATCTCCAGACGATCCTGTTGGCTTTGGCTCAGGATTCTCTTAAAATCTTAAAAAGTGAACCTGATCCCTCTGTCCCATAAAAAGAGGGGTTGTTGAAACCACTCAAAGAGCAACCAACCCTGGCTCTAAAACCAAAATCAAACAATGATAATCGATGTCCGTGTGTGTTCCATCTCTCATGGTTGTGTTGCCACAGATTATTGCCTAGTTAAAATAAAGGTTAACTAAAATTAAAATAAATTGACAACTGCTGTGATTGAATTATAGTTCTCTCTCTTGGCAGCTCTACGCTGTGTGTGTGTGTGTGTGTGTAAACTGGAAATTGACTGCACTGTCAGAATGACCTGCCGGCCAATCAAGACAAGGTTGACATTCAGAGAAGAGCGGAACGAGCTGGCAAACAGAGGCACTAACACACACACGCTTCAACAGAAACTTTTTTTATAGTAGCATAGACATAACTGTATGTCTAGGCTTTTACAACACCTATCAATGAATATTAACACATTCATGAATAAACCAAGTCATGCCTATGGTCTGTTCTCAGCTCCCTCACCTGAAGAGAACTTTGAAAAAGACTCCTTTGAAGTGCATAAGTAAGCATCTGGGCTCAATAATGCCTTCTCAAATCAGTGCCCGTGCAAATGAGAACCAGAGGGCCCTCAGGGAGGGGAGACACAGCTGTGATTTAGCCCAGGTAGGGAGGCCTCAGATGGGGTAGCAGCCAGCTAGGCCTACATCCAGGTTGGACATAGAACTCTTAAAGGAGGATAGATGAAGAGATACATTCACCTCTTGGAGGCTATACTAAGGTAGCCTTACCTGGTGCAGATAAGCTCCTAATCCCAATGTGGATGTTTCTCAGGTACAGACCTTGCTGTGTCCAGGTAAGACTGGGCCTATATATTGTAAATATGCTGTTTAAAGTTAAACCCTTTATGGTGAACCAGTGAATATTGTAACACCACATGTGGTCTAACGGTATAAGACGTTGGTCGCACCTGTGGGAGACCCAGGTTTGGATCCCGCATGTTACATGTGCAGTTGTCTCTCCTTGAAGCTGTAGGACAAACAGCAGGCAGTACATGTTCCTATGTGTGTGTGTGTTTGTGTGTGTACCATGCTCAGAGAGGTCTGCCTTAGCACCAGCGGCTCCTTGATCTCCTAATTGTGACATGTCTTGGCCGTTAGTACTAGCAGGCCGCAGCTACGCTAGCAGGCACCGAGCATATGCTAATCTCTTAATTAGAATCGGTCATGAGAGCTTTCAACGGCCTACCACTCTCCCTCTCCCATTTACCCCTTCTGTCCTACAACAGCCTCATCTATTCTCCTATCCTCTCTGCTCCCCTCGTTTCCCTTTGAATCCCCTTTCTATCTGAATTAAGAATGGTGCTGCAATGGACAGCTGCCATTTTACGGGCTCCGGACCAATTTTTGTGTTTTTTTTCTCTTCTTCTTATTGGTGTTCTTTAGTAGTGATTTCTTTGCAGCAATTCGACCATGAAGGCCTGATTCATGCAGTCTCCTCTGAACAGTTGATTTTGAGATGTGTCTGTTACTTGAACTCTGTGAAGCATTTATTTGGGCTGCAATTTCTGAGGCTGGTAACTCTAATGAACTTATCCTCTGCAGCAGAGGTAACTCTGGGTTTTCCATTCCTGTGGTGGTCCACGTGAGAGCCAGTGTCATCATAGCACTTGATGGTTTTTGCGACTGCACTTGCTCCGTATTGACTGACCTTCATGTCTTAAAGTAATGATGGACTGTCATTTCTCTTTGCTTATTTGAGCTGTTCTTGCCATAATATGGACTTGGTCTTTTACCAATAAGGGCTATCTTCTGTATACCACCCCCACCTTGTGACAACACAAATGATTGGCTCAAAAGCATGAAGAAACAAAGAAATTTCACAAATTATCTTTTAAAGAAGGCACACATGTCAATTGAAATGCATTCCAGGTGACTACCTCATGAAGCTGGTTGAGAGAATGCCAAGAGTGTGCAAAGCTGTCATCAAGGGAAAGGGTGGCTATTTGAAGAATCTCAAATATAAAATATATTTTGATTTGATTAACACTTTTTTGGTAACTAAATGATTCAATAGCTGTTAAATCATGATTTTGATGGCTTCAATATTATTCTACACTGCCTGCCCTCCAGGACATCTATACTCGGTGTCACAGGAAGGCCAAGAAGATCATCAAGGACCTCAGGCACTCGAGCCACAGCCTGTTCACCCCGCTACCATCTAGAAGGCAGGGTCAGTACAGGTGCATCAATGCTGGGGCTGAGAGACTGAAAAAAAACAGCTCAAGGCAATCAGACTGTCACCACTAGCCGGCCACGTTCCAGTACCCTGCCTTCTACTTTAGTCACTGTCAGTAGCCGGCTACCACCCGGTACTCAACCCTGCACCTCAGAGGCTGCTGCACAATGTACATAGTCATGGAACACTGGTCACTTTAATATTGTTTACATACAGTTTTACCCACTTCATATGTATATATTGTATTCCTGTCAAGGCCTATCCTATTTAACTATTGTTTTACATATATCAAATCAAATTGTAACATGCGCCGAACACAACAGGTGTACACCTTACAGTGAAATGCTTACTTACGAGCTCCTTCCAACAATGCAGTTAAATATTTTTTTATAAAAATACGGATAAGAAATAAAAAGTAACAATTAATTAAAGAGCAGCAGTAACATAACAATAGTGAGACTATATACAGGGGGGTACCGGTACAGAGTTAATGTGCAGGGGCTCCGGTTAGTTGAGGTAGTATGTACATGTAGGTAGAGTTATTAAAGTGACTATGCATTGACAATAACAACAGAGAGCAGCAGCGGTGTAAAAAGGGGGGGGGGGCAATGCAAATAGTCTGGGTAGCCATTTGCTTAGCTGTTCAGGAGTCATATGGCTTGGGGGCTGTTTATAAGCCTCTTGGACCTAGACTTTGTCACTCCGGGACCACTTGCCGTGCGGTAGCAGAGAGAACAGTCTATGACTAGGGTGGCTGGGGTCTTTGACAATTTCTAGGGCCTTCCTCTGACACCGCCTGGCATAGAGCTTCGGGATGGCAGGAAGCTTGGCCCCGGTGATGTACTGGACCGTTCGCACTCTGTAGTGCCTCGCGGTCTGAGGCCGCAGTGATGTAACCAGTCAGGATGCACTCGATGGTGCAGCTATAGAACTTTTTGAGGATCTGAGGACCCATGCCAAATCTTTTCAGTCTCCTGATGGGAAATAGGTTTTGTCGTGCCCTCTTCACGACTGTCTTGGTGTGCTTGGACCATGTTAGTTTGTTGTTGACGTGGACACCAAGGAACTTGAACTCTCAACCTGCTCCACTGCAGCCCAGTCAATGAGAATAGGGGCGTGCTCGGTCCTCTTTTTCCTGTAGTCCATGATCATCTCCTTTGTCTTGATCACGTTGAGGGAGATGTTGTTGTCCTGGCACCACACGGCCAGGTCTCTGACCTCCTCCCTATAGGCTGTCTTGTCGTTGATCAGGCCTACCACTGTTGTGTCATAGGCAAACTTAATGATGGTGTTGGAGTCGTGCCTGGCCGTGCAGTCATGAGTGAACAGGGGGGGACTGAGCACGCAGCCCTGCGGGGCCCCTGTGTTGAGGATCAGTGTGGCGGATTTGTTGTTAACTACCCTTACCACCTGGGGGCGGCCCGTTACAAGGTCCAGGATCCAGTTGCAGAGGGAGGTGTTTAGTCCCAGGGTCCTTAGCTTATTGATGAGCTTTGAGGGCACTATGGTGTTGAACGCTGAGCTGTAGTCAATGAATAGCATTCTCACATAGGTGTTCCTTTTGTCCAGGTGGGAAAGGGCAGTGTGGAGTGCAATAGAGATCATCTGTAAATCTGTTGGGGCGGTACATTGTGGTGGTTGTAGGGTTTCTGGGATGATGGTGTTGATGTGAGCCATGACCAGCCTTTCAAAGCACTTCATGGCTACAGACGTGAGTGCTACGGGTCGGTAGTCATTTAGGCAGGTTACCTTAGTGTTCTTGGGCACAGGGATATGGTGGTCTGCTTAAACCATGTTGGTATTACAGACTTGGTCAGAGACAGGTTGAAAATGTCAGTGAAGACACTTGCCAGTTGGTTAGTGCATGCTCGGAATACACGTCCTGGTAATCTGTCTGGCCTTGCGGTCTTGAGAATGTTAACTTATTTAAAGGTCTTACTCACATCGGCTGCGGAGAGTGCGATCACACAGTTGTCCGAAACAGCTGATACGCTCATGCATGTTTCAGTGTTACTTGCCTCGAAGCGAGCATAGAAGTTATTTAGCTCATCTGGTAGGCTTGTGTCACTGGGCAGCTCTCGGCTGTGTGTCCCTTTGTAGTCTGTAATAGTTTGCAAGCCCTGCCATATCCGATGAGCGTTCGGAGCTGGTGTAGTACGATTCGATATTAGTCCTGTATTGATGCTTTGCATGTTTGATAGTTTGTCGGAGTGCATAGCAGGATTTCTTATAAGCGTCTGTGTTAGAGTCCCACTCCTTGAATGTGGCAGCTCTACCCTTTAGCTCAGTGCGAATGTTCCTGTAATCCATGGCTTCTGGTGGGGGTATGTACGTACAGTCACAGTGGGGACAATGTCATTGATGCACTTATTGATGAAGCCAGTGACTGAAGTGGTGTACTCCTCAATGCCATCGGAAGAATCCAGGAACATATTCCAGTCTGTGCTAGTCCTGTAGCTTAGCATCTGCGTCATCTGACCACTTCCATATTGTGTGAGTCACTGGTACTTCCTGATTTAGTTTGTGCTTGTAAGCATGAATCAGGAGGCTAGAATTAGTCAGATTTGCCAAATAGAGGGTGAGGGAGAGCTTTGTATGCGTCTCTGTGTGTGGAGTAAAGGTGGTCTAGAACTTTTTTCCCTCTGGTTGCACATGTAACATGCTGTTAGAAATTAAAGTCCCCGGCCACTAGAAGCACCGCCTCTGGATGAGCATTTTCTTTTTTGCGTATAGCCTTATGGGCTCTCGAGTGGCACATCGATCTAAGGCACTGCATCTCAGTGCAAGAAGCGTCACTGCAGTCCCTGGTTCGAATCCAGGCTGCATCACATCCGGCACTGATTGGGAGTCCCATAGGGCAGCGCACAATTGGCCCAGCATCGTCCGGGTTTGGCCAGGGTAGGCCGTCATTGTAAATGAGAAATTGTTCTTAACCGACTTGCCAAGTTAAATAAAGGTAAAAAAAAAAACATGTTTACAGCACGTTGAGTGCGGTCTTAGTGCCAGCATTGGATTGTGGTGATAAATAGACAGCTACGAAAAATATAGATGAACACACTATTTACCAAGAGAGTTGTCTACAGCTTATCATGAGATCCTCTACCTCAGGCAAGCAAAACCTTATGACTTCATTAATATTAGATTTCATGCACCAGCTGTTATTGACAAATAGACCGCCACCCCTTGTCTTACCGGAGGCAGCTGTTCCATCTTGCCGATGCACGGAAAACCCAACCAGCTGTATATTATGTTATATTTTTTAATGTCCCATTGGTAGGATATTCTTCAATCGGAGCTCATCCAGTTTATTATCCAATGATTGCACATTGGCTAATAGGACTGATGGTAGAGGCGGGTTACCCACTCACCGTCGGATTCTTTCAAGGCACCCCGACCTATGATCCCTATATCTCCATCTCTTCTTCATGCCAATGACAGGGATTTGGGCCTTGTCCGGTGTCAAGTAAATACTTTGCATCTGACTCGTTAAAGAAAAAATCTTCATCCAGTACGAGGTGAGTAATCGCTGTTCTGATATCCAGAAGTACAAGGCGGTGGCAAAAACATTATGTAAGTTACAAATAACATGAAAAAACACACGATAGCAGAATTGGTTAGGAGCCCGTAAAACGACAGCCATCTCCTCTGGCGCCATTTTTATCAAAGTTGTAGTAGTTTAAAAGGGTAATACAAAAAAAGAATTGGTGGACATTGTTATATACTTATCTCTATCACTATCACAACAATGCAAGCAATTTATTGCAACATGGATTTTTTGTCCATATCGCCCAGCTCTACTCCCACATATCCCAGCCTGTCTAGAATCCAACACAAATCTGGGTTAGTTGTGACAATGCCTTTTCAACTCATCCACAACATCCCTGCTTTTCCATTAACACACTACTTCTACCCTGGCTCTCCAGGACTGGAACGTTTAAGGGGAGATATTTTGACAGTAAATATGTGATGCACAGGATGCAATCGCTACCAGATGCACTATTTCATTTCTGAGTAAAGTACCGTGCAGTGGAATCATTTTTGGGGTAACAGGTTCACATTCTGTCAATATGAAGCCCAGTGTGTTTCACAATGGGAGGAAAATGCTGTTAAGGGTGTCTACTGTTGAGATGGTAACACAACAGCTCTTATACTGTATGCTGGCAGACACACTACAGAACCACACATCATGGAACACACTGTCACTGAGCATGCTACCATTGTGTGTATGTGGGCATGTGAATGAGCGAGTGTGTGAATGGGTTTACCCCTGCTGACACCAGGCTCACAGGGGATTAATACAAGTGTCTCTTCACAGAGATGTCATAAACACAAGCTCCTTGCCCCAATCAGCTGACCTGCTTTTGTGTTAACTTTAGGTATAATCAGAATCATTGTTTTCTTCTTTGGGTTACTACGGTTAAAGCTATATACAGACAACTGCTGATATATTTAATGATTTGGAACTGTAATGAATACAAGTACTATACTGGAAAATGTACAAAATAATGTATTGGATAGGAAAATGGTGAACTGCACTCCATTGGAAGAGAGTGACAGGACTGAACAGTAGAGAACAGAATAATACTGTAGAAGGGTATTTGGTCTACTTGGTTGGATGCCATGTTGTTACTGCCTCTGATCATGACATTGTTTCATTCTTAATGACTATCTGGGTTCCACTTCTAATTTCATTAGAATAGATTATACGTTCGGCTTGGCTACACACCCTACGTTGTGTTGCATTCTGGGGCAGAAACCCTAAGTCAGCCAATGACCCTGAGCCTGCCATCGAACCAATCACATTGTATTTTCTGTTTTGAAAGCTTTATTGACACAGCAGGGGGGGATCCAATGTTGGCCAACATTATAGACTAACTAGTAAATGTCATAAAAAATACTTGACATACAGTACATGTGCAGTAGAGGTCGACCGATTAATCGGAATGGCCGATTAATTAGGGCCGATTTCAAGTTTTCAAAACATTAGTAATCGGTATTTAAAAAAAAAAATGTTTTACACCTTTATTTAACTAGGCAAGTCAGATTAAGAACACATTCTTATTTTCAATGACGGCCTAGGAACGGGGGTTAACGGCCTTGTTCAGGGGGGGATTCGTTTTTGCAACCTTCCGGTTACTAGTCCAACGCTCTAACCACCTGCCTTACATTGCACTCCACGAGGAGCCTGCATGGCAGGTTGATGACCTGTTACGCGAGGGCAGCAACAAGGCAAGGTAAGCATTAAACTTATCAATCTTAACATAATCACTAGTTAACTACACATGGTTGATGATATTACTAGTTTATCTAACGTGTCCTGCATTGCATATAATCGATGCGGTGCCTGTTAATTTCTCATCGAATCATACCCTACTTCGACAAACGGGTGATGATTTAACAAGCGCATTTGCGAAAAAAGCACTGTTATTGCACCAATGTACCTAACCATAAACATATATGCCTTTCTTTAAAATCAATACACAAGTATATATTTTTAAACCTGCATATTTAGGTAATATTGCCTGCTAACATGAATTTGTGTCACTTCTCTAGCGTTCCATGCAAGCAGTCAGGGTATATACAGCAGTTTGGGCCACCTGGCTCATTGCGAACTGTGTGAAGTCCATTTATTCCTAACAAAGGCCGTAATTAATTTGCCAGAATTGTACATAATTATGACATAACATTGAAGGTTGTGCAATGTAACAGGAATATTTAGACTTAGGGATGCCACCCGTTAGATAAAATACGGAACGGTTCTGTATTTCAATGAAATAATAAACGTTTCGTTTTCAAAATGATAGTTTCCGTATTCGACCATATTATTGACCAAAGGCTCGTATTGCTGTGTGTTATTATGTTATAATTAAGTCTATGATTTGATATTTGATAGAGCAGTCTGAGCAATGGTAGGCAGCAGCAGGCTCGTAAGCATTCATTCAAACAGCACCTTCGTGCCTTTGCCAGCAGCTCTTTGCAATTCTTCAAGCATTGTGCTGTTTATGACTTCAAGCCTATCAACCCCCGAGATTAGGCTGGTGTAACCGATGTGAAATGGCTAGCTAGTTAGCCGGGTGCGTGCTAATAGCGATTCAAACGTCACTCGCTCTGAGACTTGGGAGTGGTTGTTCCCCTTGCTCTACATGGGTAGCGCTGCTTCGAGGGTGGCTGTTGTCGATGTGTTCCTGGTTCGAGCGAGGAGAGGGACGGAAGCTATACTGTTACACTGGCAATACTAACGTGCCTATAAGAACATCCAATAGTCAAAGGTATATGAAATACAAGTCGTATAGAGAGAAATAGTCCTATAATTCCTATAATAACTACAACCTAAAACTTCTTACCTGGGAATATTGAAGACTCATGTTAAAAGGAACCACCAGCTTTCATATGTTCTCATGTTCTGAGCAAGGAACTGAAACGTTAGCTTTTTTACATGGCACATATTGCACTTTTACTTTCTTCTCCAACACTTTGTTTTTGCATTATTTAAACCAAATTGAACATGTTTCATTATTTATTTGAGGCTAAATTGATAGTATTTATGTATTATATTAAGTTAAAATAAGTGTTCATTCAGTATTGTTGTAATTGTCATTATTACAAATAAATAAAAACATTTTTATTAAGTCGTCCGATTAATCGGTATCGGCTTTTTTTGGTCCTCCAATAATCGGTATCGGCGTTGAAAAATCATAATCGGTCGACCTCTAATGTGCAGCAAGGTCACATTGGGTAACAGCAGTTATTTACTAAAGCGTTAAGTGTTTTGATTAAAATGCCTTAAAAATCTAAACATGACTCATTCAAGAGAGTGGAAACACACACACATTGTGTAATAAAGCACACACACAGAACATAGCTAGTTCTCTAGGAAAATGAGTTTGTCAGCCTCAGGTGACTGTTTTGCAAGGTTGCTCCTCTACTGGAGTCACAACCAGTTTGGAGGTTCAGTGTGTTTAGCATACAAATAGCATTCCTGCCTCACTGGCATTTCTTGTTTTAAATGTGATCATGCTAATGCTAATGGGATTTGTGCTAACAAGGTTTGGTTGAGACGGAGTGATACAAACACAAAGAGAGCCATTGATACTTGTGGGTTGGGGCGGGGTGTCTCACAGTCCTGTCTCACAGTTCTCCCAAACTACGGCTGCATACACATTCTCTCTTCTAGAATCCTCTACTTGTCTCCCCAGAACCAGCTGGGTCTTACTCAGCAGATAGACGTGAAGTGTAGAGCTGATATGATCCTTTCTCACAAAATAGAGGTGTGCACTCACATTGCTCTCACGTGCTTTTCTGTCTCTGCACCCCCTCCCGCTCTCCCTCCCTCCGAGGCCTCATGTTTATGGGATTAGCACATAGATCTGAGCAGACCCTGTGTTCCTGAACTCTTCTGTCAGAAGTGAAGAGACAATTCTGCGGTAGAAATAAAGAGCAGAACAAAAGTAAGCCTAGAGCAGGTTCTGTGGTAACACCGGTTGGGTTATGCTGTATAAGTGTTGAATAAGTCATGTTCTGTTCTGTTAGTGGAAGAGTAAGGTAAGGTTTCCATAAACAGTGCCTTCAGAAAGCACTCATAACCCTTGACTTCTTCTACAATTTGCTGTGTTAAAACCTGAATTCAAAATTGATTAAATATACTATATCTCTCCCATCTACACACAATAACCCATAATGACAAAGTGAAAACATGTTTCTAGGATTTTTTGCAAATATATTGAAAATGAAATACAGAAATATCTCATTTACATATGTTCACACACCTGAGTCAATACTTTGTATAAGCACCTTTGGCAGCGAATAAAGCTGTGAGTCATTCTGGGTAAGTCTCTAAGAGATTTCCACAACTGGATTATGCAACATTTGCCCATTATTCTTTTCTAAATTCTTCAAGCTCTGTCAAATTGGTTGTTGATCATTGCTAAACAACCATTTTCAGGTCTTGCCAAAGCTTTTCAATTAAATTCATGCCAAAACTGTAACTCGGTCAGTCTGGAACATTCACTGTCTTCTTGTTAAGCAACTCCAGTGTAGATTTGGCCTTGTCTTTGAGGTTATTGTCCTGCTGAAAGGTGAATTTATCTCCCAGTGTCTTTTGGAAAGGCAGGCCATGTTTACCTCAAGGATTTAGCCTATGCTTTGCTCCATTCTGTTTCTTTTTTACCCTGAAAAACTCCCCGGTTCCTAATGATTATAAGCATACCCATAACATGATGCAGCCACCACTATGCTTGAAAATATGGAGTGTGTGTCACGGATCCCTCCGGAACTGTCATTATGCACACCTGGTCCCTATTCCCATTAATTAGTAATTGTATAAGTGTGCTCTTTGTTCACCATTGACCAACGGACATTGGAACAATAAATCGACAGGTGGTGTAAGTACATGGGTTGCTACTTCAAAGGTTGCGTAATACTGCGGCACATCTTGCATGCTGCCGCAGCATTCTGTGGCACGACATTTTATTGTCAGCCATTTTTTCTGCTACTGCAAGTTATTGCTAGTTTGACCACCAGAGGGCATCTTTGAAAAGCATTTGATAGTATTCCATATTGGCATTACCAGAGAATTTAAAACCTTTTTTGTAATAACATAGTATATGGGATTGATTAAGAAATGTGGCTTAATTCATTTGATTAATATTATGGTGTTTCTATTCAGAGAAAAACGAAACCCTCAGGGTTTCTGTTAGGATGGAATGGAACATATGGCGATGTACAACATGATGGTCGAGAGTCGGCTACAGGATTGGAGGATTCTAAATTGTTTGCCTTCATTAGACAACTTTGTTATAATATTTCTGTAAATAAATGATATTTATGACATTTTTGACCAGTTGTAATTGTAAGTAGGCATAATACAAAACATCCTACTTCTATTAGGCTGTTAAGCCTCATAGCCTACCTCAGCCAGTTAAGTTATTTTATATAGGTCTAGGTTCCGAAGAAATAGACTCCAATTAAGCCCCCTTGCTGTTTGTAAAGTCAAATTAAAATGAAGATTATTGTTGTTGTTCCACATGTTAAAGATTCCAAATGATAGTGTTTTTAGCCACAAATCGGCCCCAACCCCAATTAATACATTTGGGCACAGTCGATAGCGTGCTTTTTCAAATCCGAAACCCATTTTTCCAAGTATTCCTGACCTCTCTCCTCTTGTGTTCTTAAAGCAAAGGTCATATGCTCCATGTGGTGTATTTCTTTTACAATGTCTATCCATTGTGTCACGGTGGGAGGGTCTTTTTGTAGCCATTTCCTAGTGATAGCCTTTTTACTGGCTGCCAGTAGGACCTTCAAGAGGTACTTTTCTCTGTTGTGTAAGTTATCAGGTATTTCACTCAAGTACAAATAAATTAATGTTTGTTCTATGTCAAATCTCATTATTTTTCCAATGTTAGATCTTATTTCTCCCCAGTAAGTTTCGATTGCGGGGCAGGTCCAAATGATATGAGAGTGCTCCACCTTCGATAGACTGCATTCTCTCCAACAAGGGTGTAGGGAGCCAGCCTGTTTTGATTTAAGTTTAGGTGGTATGAAGAAACATAACATTCTTCCAATAGAATTCTCTCCATGACCTCGAGTTGGTGGAGCTTTGTTGAGTCTCTAATATGGTCAACCATGTTTCATCAGTTATTTCGATGTTAAGTTCCTCCTCCCATTTCTTTTTAATATAGTTTGTAGAATGTTTCTTTGAGGATTGAATACCCAAGTAGAAATTTTAAATAGTTTTTTTGTTACTCCCCAAATTGTATGCGTTAGTGAATACTTGGATTAATTTTGGAGGTGCTCGAGGGTCAGTCACTTTATCTCCCTTAAGAAATAGTATCAAACTTGTAGGTATCTGTAAAAATCTGGCTTATCCAAGCCATGTTTTTTACTAAGGTCCTGGAAGTTATCTAGGTCCCCATTCCTTATAATTGTACTGAATGATGTGATGACTTAATGCGTCCATTGTTTAAATCTGCTGTCCTGAGTTGCAGGGATGAAGCTGGGGTCGTATGCTGGCCAACTCAGCAGTTTGATCTCTGTCTAAATTATTTTGCTTAACTACCCTAAACCATGTCTTCAGAGAGAAATTAATCCACTGATTTTGTCTACTGTATATTTCTATTACCATGTCCTTATTTCCCAAAACTGACTGTATGGGTATCTCTGTCAAAGTAGTCTCAATGTCTTTCCGTTTGGATTCGTATTCTGAATTGCACCAACACACCAGAGGTCTCAGTTGGGCTGACACATAATCATCTTTTAGTTTTGGTAAGGCCATACCCCCACAGTTTTTTGGTAATTGTAATGTTGTAAATCTAATTCTTGGTCTCTTACTGTTCCAGATAAACCTTGATATCCGTTTATCCTGTTTAGGTGGGATTTTTATGGGCAGTGATTGGAACAAATACAATAACCTTGGCAGGATGTTCATTTTGATTGTTTCAATTCTACTACTAAGACCTAAGGGAAGTGAATTCCACCTGTCTAGGTCATCATATATTATCTTGTTGATGTGAACGTAATTCATGCAATAAAGTCGGGGTGTATCTTTTGGTAGATATACTCCAAGATATTTAATGGATGAAGAGGACCAGTGGAAGTTATACCTACTCTTCAGCTCTTCCTGTGGGGTATAATTATATACTAGGGCTTGCAATATCCTATTGATCTTTTTAGCAACAAGACTAATTTTCCTATTTTGATTTGTGCTGTCCAATTTTGAGTTTAAAATCGTGTTAAAATCCCCTCCACAGATAAGAGTGACAGAGGTTTCTGTGGCAATTAAATCAAACACCTTCCCATAGAAGACCATGGGGGTGCATATACATTAAATAATGTAACTTCCTTGTTACCCAGTTTACATTTAACAAGTATAAATCTACCCTCGTCTTTTATTTCTGACAAACTCAAAATTAACTGAATTTGGGATCAAGATTGCAACTCCACTTCTACCCATTTTGTAAGAAGAAAAAGTATTCCTATATCCCATTTTCTTGAGTTTCTCATGTTCAGGTGTGGATAAGTGAGTTTCCTGCCAGAATAGTATGTCAACTTTCTCCCGTTTCATCTTTGCTATTACCTTACTTCTCTTGATGGCACTCCCCAGTCCGTTTACATTGAGACTTATGACCTTAAATTCCCGATGATGCATCGATATAAAACAAAAAAGTGCACCATATCTGCCTGCTTATCATGAGCCTAAAAATGAACGAAAAATCAAGAACAATAATAGAGTAAACCAAAGTGGGAAAATACTTTGGTATTTGGACTCCCATGTCAGAGGACTGTCTCTTGCCTCTGGGGTTTGAGGGGATGAGCCTGTCCGCAGGAAAATGCGTGACGTAGTCACAAACAAGACCTGTTGGAACCGAAAATAATAAGGGTGCCTATTTCGTCGCTTATACACATCGGTTAATTACAAGTGAAAACTATATCGGTCAGGCGTGCATATCATGAATCCTTCCCTCTTTCTCCATGACTCTGCTTGTCGACAACGATCCATGGGAGAGCCTGCTCGAGTTTTTCCGGCGGTGATTTCGCCTTTCTCCTGGCGGTATACTCCACTGGGATGCCCCTCGACTTCAGGTCCTCAGCCGCCTCGTCTGCATGCTCGTATGTAACTGGGCCATTTTCCAGAAATACCCGCATTTTTGCTGGGAATGGTGTTTGGATGCGAATACCCTTCTGATTAAGTGCTTTCTTAATGGGGGTATTCTTTCCTCCTTTTCAGTATCTCTCCCACGTAGTCATGATCAAAGAACACTCGTTGGCCTTGGAAGTTAACAGGCTTTTTCCAGGTTGCATGTAAGACTTCTCTTTGACTGAGAATTTTAGGAACTGTACTACTATGGATCTTGGTGGGGCGCCGCTGGGG
Organism: Salmo trutta; assembly: GCF_901001165.1. Taxonomy (NCBI): domain Eukaryota; kingdom Metazoa; phylum Chordata; class Actinopteri; order Salmoniformes; family Salmonidae; genus Salmo; species Salmo trutta. The sequence goes on from NC_042972.1 coordinate 21,069,349, forward strand.
GGTTTTGAGGCCAGAGCTCAGTGTACTCTCTCGATTTCCAGGTCAGTGTCATCGTCAAGTATGTCTTTGAATAGACCCTCCACAAATTTGGGCATAGTCTTTTCTGCGCCCTCTACTACGTTATACAGTCTAATGTTTCGACATGAGAAACCTTCAAGTTCTGTCACTTTTGCCTGTAGTGCGTATTGGCTTTTCAGTGACTGTTCAAGTGTTTCCTTGACTGCGGCGTTCCATGTGTCCGTTTCCCCAATGCGCTGTTCTGCGTCCCCATTCCTGTAGATATGCTGTGAAGTTCTTCATTGTTTTCTTCAAGTTTCTGGTTAATGTCCTTGAACTGATTTAGTTATTTTCTTACATCTTCTCGAAGTTCCTATCGTAAGCCTGTGAGCGCCTCGCTCAATTCCTCCATTATCACCTCACGAAATTAGGGTTCTTTTGCTGCTGCTATCTTATTTGCGCTAGCATTAGCCATCTTGGGTTCATCGACGATTATATCTTCTGCTGTCTTGTTACGGGCGGTTGTTGTAGATCCACGACCTTTTCCCATTTTCCCCTTTTCCATTTTGCGTAAGTTATTATAATGCTCAGAGTAAATACTTTAGGGGGGGGAGAATACCTAACCAATGTGCAGTACGAAAAACTAGGCAGCCATTTCCTAAGTTGTGTCACCGGAAGCCCATTTGTAAACATTTTTTAAAACATAATTCCACATTATGGGGTATTGTGTGTAGGCTAGTCTCAAAATTTTTTATTGAATAAATTTAACATTTTGGCTGTAACAACAAAATTGGAAAAAGTCAAGGGGTGTGAATACTTTGTAAAGGCACTGTATGTCTATTTCAGTCTGTTTAAGGTTTTACATCACATCTGCACATGTAGTTTCATTATAATAATCATATTTCCTTCTTTTATCTTTATATTTGTCAGTGGGCCAATCAACTGAATGAAGTTCAGTGAATGAGTGTGTGTGTGTGTGTGTGTGTGTGTGTGTGTGTGTGTGTGTGTGTGTGTGTGTGTGTGTGTGTGTGTGTGTGTGTGTGTGTGTGTGTGTGTGTGTGTGTGTGTGTGTGTGCGTGTGTGTGTGCGTGTGTGTGTGTGTGTTTCCGTTAGCCAGTAAAAATGTATGAAAAGCTGATAAATAAAATTTGCCCCAAACAAATGTCCAGGAGAATTCAAAAATCCCCTTTACAAAATAATGCTTTTTAGGCTATGCATTGACAAAAACACCAGTCGATGTAAATACAGTGCATTCGGAAAGTATTCAGACCACTTCACTTTTTCCACATTTTGTTACAATACAGCTGTATTCTAAAATGTTCCTCATCAATCTATACACAATACCCCATAATGACAAAGTGGAAAAAGGTTTTTAGACATTTTTTTTTTAAATAAATAAAACGGAAATATCACATTTACATAAGTATTCAGACCCTTTTCTCAGTACTTTGTTGAAGCACCTTTGGCAGTGATTACAGCCGAGTCTTCTTGGGTATGACGCTACAAGCTTGGCACACCTGTATTTGGGTATTTCTCCCATTCTTCTCTGCAGATCCTCTCAAGCTCTGTCAGGTTAGTTGGGGAGTGTCACTCCACATTTATTTTTCAGGTCTCTCCAGAAATGTTTGATCAAGTTAAAGTCCGGGCTCTGGCTGGGCCACTCAAGGACATTCAGAGACTTGTCCCGAAGCCACTCCTGCTTTGTCTTGGCTGTGTGCTTAGGGTCGTTGTACTGTTGGAAGATGAACCCTCGCCCTAGTCTGAATAGATTGTCGTCAAGAATCTCTGTACATCTTCCCCTCAAATCTTGACTAGTCTCGCAGTCCCTGCCGCTGAAAAACATCACAGCATGATGCTTCACTGTAGGGATGGTGCCAGGTTTCCTCCAGACGTGACGCTTGGCATTCAGTCCAAAGAGTTCAATCTTGGTTTCATCAGACTAGAAAATCTTGTTTCTCATGGTCTGAGAGTCCATTAGGTGGCTTTTGGCAAACTCCAAGCGGGCTGTCATGTACAGTGGGGGAAAAAAGTATTTGATCCCCTGCTGATTTTGTACGTTTGCCCACTTACCATTAAAATTATAGACTGATAATTTCTTTGTAAGTTTATTTGAACAGTGAGAGACAGAATAACAACAAAAAAATCCAGAAAAACGCATGTCAAAAATGTTATAAAATTATTTGCATTTTGATGAGGGAAATAAGTATTTGACCCTTCTGCAAAACATGACTTAGTACTTGGTGGCAAAACCCTTGTTGGCAATCACAGAGGTCAGATGTTTCTTGTAGTTGGCCACCAGGTTTGCACACTCAGGAGGGATTTTGTCCCATTCCTCTTTGCAGATCTTCTCCAAGTCATTAAGGTTGAGGCTGACGTTTGGCAACTCGAACCTTCAGCTCCCTCCTCAGATTTTCTATGGGATTAAGGTCTGGAGACTGGCTAGGCCACTCCAGGACCTTAATGTGCTTCTTCTTGAGCCACTCCTTTGTTGCCTTGGCCGTGTGTTTTGGGTCATTGTCATGCTGGAATACCCACCCACGACCCATTTTCAATGCCCTGGCTGAGGGAAGGATGTTCTCACCCAAGATTTGACAGTACATGGCTCCGTCAAATGATGCGGTGAAGTTGTCCTGTCCCCTTAGCAGAAAAACCCCCCCAAAGCATAATGTTTCCACCTCCATGTTTGACGGTGGAGATGGTGTTCTTGGGGTCATAGGCAGCATTCTTCCTCCTCCAAACACGGCGAGTTGAGTTGATGCCAAAGAGTTCCATTTTGGTCCCATCTGACCCCAACACTTTCACCAGTTGTCCTCTGAATCATTCAGATGTTCATTGGCAAACTTCAGACGGGCATGTATATGTATTCTTGAGCAGGGGGACCTTGCGGGCGCTGCAGGATTTCAGTCCCTCACGGCGTAGTGTGTTACCAATTGTTTTCTTGGTGGCTATGGTCCCCGCTGCCTTGAGATCATTGACAAGATCCTCCCGTGTAGTTCTGGGCTGATTCCTCACCGTTCTCATGATCATTGCAACCCCACGAGGTGAGATCTTGCATGGAGCCCCAGGCCGAGGGATATTGACAGTTATTTTGTGTTTCTTCCATTTGCGAATAATCGCACCAACTGTTGTCATACTTATTTCCCTCATTAAAATGCAAATCAATTTATAACATTTTTGACATGCGTTTGTCTCGACATTTTTGTTGTTATTCTGTCTCTCACTGTTCAAATAAACCTACCATTAAAATGATAGACTGATCCTTTATTAATCAGTGGGCAGACGTACAAAATCAGCAGGGGATCAAATACTTTTTTCCCCCACTGTACCTTTTACTGAGGAGTGGCTTCCATCTGGTTGTCCTTCTGGAATGTTCTCCCATCTCCACAGAGAAACTCAGGTTCTTGGTCACCTCCCTGACCAAGCCCTTCTCTCCCTATTGTTCAGTTTGGCCGGGCGGCCAGCTCTAGGAAGAGTTTTGCTGGTTCCAAACTTCTTGCATTTAAGAATGATGGAAGCCACTGTGTTCTTGGTGACCTTCAATGCTGCAGAATTTGTTTGGTACCCATCCCCAGGTCTGTGCCTCAACACAATCCTGTCTCGGAGCTCTACGGACAATTCCTTCAACCTGATGGCTTGTTTTTTGCTCTGACATGCACTGTCAACTGTGGGACCTTATATAGACAGGTGTGTGCCTTTCCAATCAATTTAATTTACAACAAGTGGATTCCAATCAAGTTGAAAAAACATCTCAAGGATGATCGATGAAAACAAGACGCCCCTGAGCTCAATTTTGACTCTCATTGCAAAGAGTGTGAATAATTATGTAAATAAGGTATCTGTTTTTATTTTGAATACATTTGCAAAAATTTCTAAAAACCTGTTTTTGCTTTATCATTATGGGGTATTGTGTGTAGATTGATGAGGAAAAACTATTATTTAATCAATTTTAGAATAAGGTTGTAACGTAACAAAATTTGGAAAAAGTGAAGGGGGCTTAATACTTTCCAAATGCACTGTATATTTCACCGGTCATGCGTATCGGTCTATAGGTTAATTTACATATTTTTGTGAAATTATACTGCGTTTGTATTTTCATTTGTCCTTATGATTTTTATTTAGCCTATCACACTCGCAAACCATACAGACAGAGAACCTAGTTTGTGTGGAAATTCTGTCAGACTACGGCTTCTGTTGCTGCTAGAGTGAAACATGCTTTTATAAGCCCGATCATTGAGCAACAATAATTTTATTTCTCAACTGGTATTTCAAGCGCGTTTCTCATTTGCCAGTCAAGCGCTTAGGCAACGGCAGGCAGGCTCCAACACTTCACACACCACTTTGCAATGTGAGCTGGAGGCAGTATGCATTTTCTAAACATATACTTAATTGTGTGAAACCTTAATGTCTTGCTTCAAAGTAGCCAAGACAAAATCCATTCTGTTTCTATAAAATGTGGAGGACACACATAACTCCCCAACTCCACCATCCCAGAGAGAGAAAGAAGGAGGAATGAGGGAAGAAGGGAGAGATAGACAGGGAGTACAGGGAAAGACAAGGGGGGGGGGACAGGGTAGTAACTAACTAACTAACTACAGAACCACACACACACACAAAACTACACACAAAAGCTGGCTATAAAAGCACTGACTTGCCTAGTTAAATAAAGATTAAATAAAAAATGTTTTTTAAACAAACACACAGATAGAAGAGGGAGAGAGAGAGACCTCAGCCCAGTGAGGTTAAAATATCAGGAAGTAAACCTGAGGGGAAAACATTCAAAAAGCTCGCTCCGCCTCTCACTTCACCTCCCGCTCGCTGCCTCTCCGCCTGCCGCTCACTCGCACGCTCTCCCTCTCCGCCTGCCGCACGCTCCCCCTCTCCGCCTGCCGCTCGCTCGCTCCCCCTCTCCGCCTACCGCTCGCTCGCACGCTCCCCCTCTCCGCCTGCCGCTCACTCGCACGCTCCCCCTCTCCGCCTGCCGCTAGCTCGCACGCTCCCCCTCTCCGCCTGCCGCTCGCTCGCACGCTCCCCCCCTCTCCGCCTGCCGCTCGCTCGCACGCTCCCCCCCTCTCCGCCTGCCTCCCGCACGCACGCTCCCCCTCTCCGCCTCCCGCACGTACGCTCCCCCTCTCCGCCTCCCGCACGTACGATCCCCCTCTCCGCCTCCCGCACGCACGCTCCCCCTCTCCGCCTCCCGCACGCACGCTCCCCCTCTCCGCCTCCCGCACGCACGCTCCCTCTCCGCCTCCCGCACGCACGCTCCCTCTCCGCCTCCCGCACGCACGCTCCCTCTCCGCCTCCAGCACGCACGCTCCCTCTCCGCCTCCCGCTCGCACGCTCCCTCTCCGCCTCCCGCTCGCACGCTCCCTCTCCGCCTCCCGCTTGCTCGCACGCTCCCCCTCCGCCTCCCGCTCCCCCTCTCCGCCTGCCGCACGCTCCCTCTCCGCCTCCCTCCCGCTCGCTCGCCCGCGCCCTCTCCGCCTCCCTCCCGCTCGCTCGCACGCGCCCTCTCCGCCTCCCGCTCGCTCGCACGCGCCCTCTCCGCCTCCCGCTCGCTCGCACGCGCCCTCTCCGCCTCCCGCTCGCTCGCGCCCTCTCCGCCTCCCGCTCGCTCGCACGCTCCCTCTCCGCCTCCCGCTTGCTCGCACGCTCCCCCTCCGCCTCCCGCTCCCCCTCTCCGCCTCCCTCCCGCCCGCGCCCTCTCCGCCTCCCTCCCGCGCCCTCTCCGCCTCCCTCCCGCTCGCTCGCCCGCGCCCTCTCCGCCTCCCTCCCGCTCGCTCGCACGCGCCCTCTCCGCTTCCCTCCCGCTCGCTCGCACGCGCCCTCTCCGCCTCCCTCCCGCTCGCTCGCACGCGCCCTCTCCGCCTCCCTCCCGCTCGCTCGCACGCGCCCTCTCCGCCTCCCGCTCGCTCGCACGCGCCCTCTCCGCCTCCCGCTCGCTGGAGATGACCAATAACCCGATAGTCACTGACAGAGCTCCAGGGTTCCTCTGTGGAGATGGGAGAACATTCCAGAAGGACAACCATCTCTGCAGCACTCCACCAATCAGGCCTTTATGGTAGAGTGGCCAGACAGAAGCCACTTTCCTCCAGATGCCAAGTATCACATCTGGAGGAAACCTGGCACCATCCCTAAAGGTGAAGCATGGTGGTGGCAGCATCATGCTGTAGGGATGTTTTTCAGCAGCAGGGACTGTGAGACTAGTCAGGATCGAGGGAAAGATGAACAGAGCAAATTACAGAGATCCTTCATGAAAACCTGCTCCAGAGCGCTCAGGACCTCAGACTGAGGGAGAAGGTTCACCTTCCAACAGGACAACGAGCACACAGCGAGCCCACAATGAGCCCTAAGCACACAGCCAAGACAACGCAGGAGTGGCTTCGGGACAAGTCTCTGAATGTCCTTGAGTGGCCCATCGAGAGCCCGGACTTGAACCCGATCAAACATCTTTTGAGAGACCTGAAAATATCTGTGCAGCGACGCTCCCCTTCCATCCTGACAGAGCTTGAGCGGATTTGCAAAGAATGGGAGAAACTCCTCAAATACAGGTGTAGCATCATACCCAAGAACACCGGAGGCTGTAATCGCTGCCAAAGATGCTTCAACAAAGTACTCAGTAAAGGGTCTGAATACCTATGTAAATGTATTATTTAAGTTTATTTGTAATGAATTTGCTAAAATTTCTAAAACTGTTTTTGTTTTGTCATTATGGGGTATTGTGTGTACATTGATGAGGGAAAAAAACAATTTAATCAATTTTAGAATAAGGCTGTAACGTAACATGTAGAAAAAGTCAAGGGGTCTGAATTCTTTCCGAATGCTCTGTACGTGGAACGATGACTGCAACACATGACTTTTCAGAAGGAAAGCCTGGATACAGTGTGTAGGCTGTCTTTCCCTTGCCCAAGAGGATCTTCTTGACACACACACACACACACACACACACACCTCTTAATTAGAGAGAACAGATGCTGGCAGGCTAAACTGAGTAAACACAGCTTGATATGCACAGATATAACCTCCCTGAACGCACTGAAACTACGCACACAATCCGCATTACAATACATACCAACTTACACAAATACACACAACTTACACAATGCAATACTAGGGCTGACCATATTTAGTCAACTGGTCGATTGTTTGGTCGACAAGATTTTTTTAGTCGAGCAGTTGCAAATATACTGAACAAAAATATAAAACACAACATGTAAAGTGTTCATCCCATAAAAAATCCCAGAAATGTTCCATATGCACAAAAAGCTTATTTCTCTCAAATTGTGTGCACAAATTTGTTTACATCCCTGTTAGTGAGCATTTCAAGAAGCCGATTAAACAGCATGGTCATCACACAGGTGCACCTTGTGCTGGGGACAATAAAGGCCACTTTAAATTTGCAATTTTGTCACACAACACAATGCCACAGATGTCTCAAGTTGAGGGAGCATGCAATTGGCATGTTGACTGCAGGAATGTCCACCAGAACTGTTGCCAGAGAACGTAATGCTATATTCTCTACCATAAGCTGCCTCAACATGATTTTAGAAAATTTGTCAGCATGCGCTGACCAACTGGCAAGTGTCTTCACTGACATTTTCAACCTGTCCCTGACCGAGTCTGTAATACCTACATGTTTGAAGCAGACCACCATATCCCTGTGCCCAAAAACACCAAGGTAACCTGCCTAAATGACTACCGACCCGTAGCATTCACGTCTGTAGCCATGAAGTGCTTTGAAAGGCTGGTCATGGCTCACATCAACACCATCATCCCAGAAACCCTAGACCCACTCCAATTCACATACCAACCAAACAGATCCACAGATGATGCAATCTCTATTGCACTCCACACTGCCCTTTCCCACCTGGACAAAAGGAACACCTATGTGAGAATGCTGTTCATTGACTACAGCTCAGCGTTCAACACCATAGTGTCCTCAAAGCTCATCACTAAGCTAATGAGTTCTGTTATACTCACAGACATCATTCAAACAGTTTTAGAAACTTCAGAGTGTTTTCTATCCAAATTGACTAATAATATGCATATTCTAGTTCCTGCGCCCGAGTAGTAGGCCGTTTAATTTGGGTACGTTTTTCATCCGGCTGTGAAAATACTGCCCCCTACCCAAGAGAGGTTAAAAACAAACATCTATGCCATCTGTAAATATGAATAACATTGTTAAATTACGAGCACAGTTGGTTTAGCCACAGAAAAAGGGAGGAACCTTCCCACTATCCATGATTGGCTAAGGTAATGAGTGGGCAGTACGTGCCGAGAGATGAGTTTGGACTGGTCTGCCTTATAGCACGCTTCTGTCTATTTGAGCTGGTCAATTTGTCTAGGTAATCCTGTCTAATGCGTCTTTTTTAAATGTATTTCTTAGTAAAACTGCATAGGTGTTGCTCTCCACTTTCTGGAGGACCGTGTTTTGAAATCAATGGAATTCAAGTACAATGGCTAAGGAGATGGAGAAAACACCTGTCTCTAGATTGCATCTTCAAACTAAGGGCAACCATGGCATCCGACAGGAGACGCGTCCATCCATGATGTATACGGGTAAGATAGTCTCGCTAACTACATTTTCAGATATTACACGTTTCTAATTTTGACAGAAAATGGTTTCATTTGAAGTTAATGTGTACTGTTAGCTAGCTAATGTTAACTGGCTGGCTCATTAACTAACGTAATGTGTATGATCTTTATTATTCTTATCATAGAGCCATTTGCTTGGCTAATTATAGCGTAATGTTAGCTAGGTAATATTGAACCTGGTTGGTTAGCTACATGCAGATTCATGCAGGGTAGTAACGTCATGAGTTGGGATTATGGTTCATTGTTTAGCTAGCTAGCTACATGTCTTAACAAAAGACTCCACTATTTAAGTATCCATTTCAATAGAATGTCACTGCAACAACTGTTGATAGACATACTAGCTGGTAAATTCAATCTGGCTATTTACTCCAATTTCAGACCATGGGTAAAATAGTCTAGCTAGCTACATTTTGAGATATTACACATTTATAATTTTGACTAAGTATTTTAATTTCAAGTTGAAGTGTTTTGTTAGCTAGCTAACTAACGTTAGCTGGCTGGCTCGCTAGCTAATGTTGTGTATGATCTTGGTTATAGCCTAATGTTATCTAGCTAACATTGAACATGTTTGGTTAGCTACCTGCAGATTCATGCAGGATAGTAATGTCATGAGTTGGTATTACGGTTAATTGTTTACCTAGCTAGCTAGCCACATGTCTTAACAATAGACTCTCATCTGAGTGTGCCAGAGCGCATAATAACTGCTGAATTTACGAATGCTTAACACTCGTTGAATATGGCCAGTGTCTGTCCTTTCGTAAATTCAATCTGACAGCACTGTTGCAGTCACCAATGGTCTGGATAACATAACAGCCTAACGAGCTCTGCTAGGGCGAGTAATGTTCAATGAGCTGTTCTCTTATTTGTGTCTGGAAGTAGCAAGCAAGTTAGCTTGGGTGCTTGACTGCTGCTGTTAGTACAGAACGGTTGGATCAACCCTTAAAGAGATGGGTGGGGCTAAAGCTTAAGAGGGTGTGAACAATGCTGAATGGGTGTAGACAAAGAAGGGCTCTCCAGTAGTAGTACCAGTTCCTTGGTGTCCACATTACCAACGAACTATCACGGTCAAAACATACCAAGACAGTCGTGAAGATGGCACGACAACACCTTTTCCCCTCAGGAGACTGAAAAGATTTGGCATGGGCCCCCAGAACTTCAAATGGTCCTACAGCTGCACCATCGAGAGCATCCTGACCGATTGCATCACCGCCTGGTATGGCAACTGCTTGGCATCTGACCATAAGGCGCTACAGAGGATAGTGCAAACTGCCCAGTACATCACTGGGACCAAGCTTCCTGCCATCCAGGACCTATATAATAGGCGTGTCAGAGGAAAGCCCATAAAATTGTCAGAGACTCCAGTCACCCAAGTTATAGACTGTTTTCTCTGCTACTGCACGACAAGCGGTACCGAAGCGCCAAGTCTAGGACCAAAAGGCTCATCAACAGCCTCTACCCCAAAGCCATTAGACTGCTTAACAATTCATAAAAATCGGCACCGGACAATTTACATTGACCCCTCTCTCTGGTACACTGCTGCTATTCGCTGTTTGCTTGTTACCTATGCATAGTCACTTCGCCCCCACCTACATGTACAGATTACTTCAACTAACCTGTACCCCCGCACACTGACTCTGTAACGGTACCCCCTGTATATAGCCTCGTTATCGTGTTACTTTTTATTATTACTTTTTATTTTAGCCTACTTGGTAAATATTTTCTTCTTGTTGAACTGCACTGTTGGTTAAGGCTTGTAAGTAAGCATTTCACGGTAAAGTCTACACTTGTTGTACTCGGCACATATGTCAAATAAAGTTTGATTTCATTAAAGTACACACCAAATACCAAAACACACACCACCTAACTCAGAGTGCTCAGTATGACACACACACACACAGTTGAAGTCACACAGTTGAAGTCGGAAGTTTACATACACCTTAACCAAATACATTTAAACTCAGTTTTTCACAATTTCTGACACTTAATCTTAGTAAAAATGCCCTGTCTTAGGTCAGTCCGATCACCACTTTACTTTAAGAATGTGAAATGTCAGAATAATAGAGGAGAGAATGATTTTTTTCAGCATTTATTTCTTTCATCACATTCCCAGTGGGTCAGAAGTTTACATAGACTCAATTAGCATTTGGAAGCATTGCCTTTAAATTGTTTAACTTGGGTCAAACGTTTCAGGTAGACTTCCACAAGCTTCCCACAATAAGTTGGATGAATTTTGGCCTATTCCTCCTGACAGAGCTGGTGTAACTGAGTCAGGTTTGTAGGCCTCCCTGCTCGCACACGCATTTTCAGTTCTGCAGACAAATGATCTATGGGATTGAGGTCCGGGCTATGTGATGGACACTCCAATACCTTGACTTTGTTGTCCTTAAGCCATTTTGCCACAACTTTGGAAGTATGCTTGGGGTCATTGTCCATTTGGAAGACCCATTTGTGACCAAGCTTTAACTTCCTGACGGAGTCTCTCTGGACATGATGCTGCCACCCCCGTGCTTCATGGTTGGGATGGTGTTCTTTGGCTTGCAAGCCTCCCCCTTTTTCCTCCAAACACAACGATGGTCATTATGGCCAAACAGTTCTATTTTTGTTTCATCAGACCAGAGGACATTTCTCCAAAAAGTACAATCTTTGTCACCATGTGCAGTTGCAAACCGTAGTTTGGCTTTTTTATGGCGGTTTTGGAGCAGTGGCTTCTTCCTTGCTGAGCGGTCATTCGGGTTATGTCGATATAGGACTCGTTTTACTGTGGATTTAGATACTTTTGTACCTGTTTCCTCCAGCATCTTCACAAGGTTCTTTGCTGTTGCTCTGGGATTGATTTGCACTTTTCGCACCAAAGTACGTTCATCACTAGGAGACTGAACGCATCTTCTTCCTGAGCGGCTGCGTGGTCCCATGGTGTTTATACTTTCGTACTATTGTTTGTACAGATGAACGTGGTACCTTCAGGCGTTTGGAAATTGCTCCCAAGGATGAACCAGACTTGTTGAGGTCTACAATTGCTTTTCTGAGGTCTTGGCTGATTTCTTTTGATTTTCCCATGATGTCAAGCAAAGAGGCACTGAGTTTGAAGGTAGGCCTTGAAATACATTCCAATTGACTCAATTGATGTCAATTAGCCTATCAGAAGCTTCTAAAGCCATGACATCATTTTCTGGAATTTTCCAAGCTGTTTAAAGGCACAGTCAACATAGTGTATGTAAACTTCTAACCTACTGGAACTGTGATACAGTGAATTATAAGTGAAATAATCTGTCTGTAAACAATTGTTGGAAAAAAATACTTGTGTCATGCACATAGTAGATGTTCTCACCGACTTGCCAAAACTATAGTTTGTTAACAAGACATTTGTGGAGTGGTTGAAAAACGAGTTTTAATGACTCCAACCTAAATGTATGTAAACTTCCGACTTCAACTGTATATAGTATACACATATATATATATGACTGTGTGTGTGTGTGTGTGTGTGTGTGTGTGTGTGTGTGTGTGTGTGTGTGTGTGTGTGTGTGTGTGTGTGTGTATATATATATATAGTATATACATATATATATATACATATATATATATATATATAGTATACATATATAGGATACTAGTATAATATACTAGTATACTATATATATATATATATATATATAGTATACATATATAGGATACTAGTATAATATACTAGTATAATATACTAGTATACTATATATATATATATATATATATATATATATATATATATATATATATATATATATATAGTAGTAGTATACATATATATACATATATACTAGTATACATATATACACATATATACATATATATACACACACACACAGTCAAAAGTTTGGACACACCTACTCATTCAAAGGTTTTTCTTAATTTTTACTATTTTCTTTATTGCAGAATAATAGTGAAGACATTAAAACTATGAAATAACACATATGGAATACTGTCGTAACCAACAAAGTGTTAAACCAATCTAAATATATTTTATATTTGAGATTCTTCAAAGTCGCCACCCTTTGCCTTGATGACAGCTTTGCACACGCTTGGCATTCTCTCAACCAGCTTCATGAGGTAGTCACCTGGAATATATTTCAATTAACAAGTGTGCCTTCTTTAAAAGTGAATTTGTGGAAGTTGTTAATTTCTTAATGCTTTTGAGCCAATCAGTTGTGTTGTGACAAGGTAGGGTTGGTATACAGAAGATAGCCCTATTTGGTAAAAGACCAAGTCCATATTATGGCAAGAACAGCTCAAATAAGCAAAAAGAAATGACGGTGTTCTGACAGTTGTCCAAGATGAGAATACCCAGCAAATCACCATAGACAGACAGGCAGACACACAGAGACGGACAGACACACAAAGCACTATGCATGTATGCAGTGTCCTTGACTCTTATTGATCAGGTTGTGTCATATTGATCAAGCTAACAGACATGACAATTAATATTCTCTCAGTTAAAGAGATGAATGAGACACACTGCAATTATGACACAGTATAAGGCTATCCCACTGTAATGGTATAGTTACAGATTATATAACACCTGTAACAGACTATGCTATATCATGTTTTTACAGCATTAAATACAACTTACATAGTAGTCAATAAGTTATATATGCAACAACAAAAAATATCAGTGAGGCTGTTCCCCATTGCTTAGCCAGGGGAAGGATGAAGGTGTGATATATAACCAGAGGAGGCTGGTGGGAGAAGCTATAGGAGGATGGGCTCATTGTAATGGCTGGTATGGAATTACTGGAACAGAGCCTATGTGATTTCCATAGGTTTGATACCGTTCCATTTATTCCATTCCAGCCATTACAATGAGCATGTCCTCCTAGATTTCCTCCCACCAGCCTCCTCTGTATCAAGCCTACAGTAAGATTATACATTTTCAGTTCACTGCAGCAGTCACACCTAGTCTAGAGTGAAGGGAACTGTGTCTATCCACGGGGATAAAAGCCAGCTTTAAAGCATGTGCGTGTTGCTGTGCCCGAGGGAGATCTGAATGTTCCGGTGACAATAATACAGCAATAATAGCCTTGGCCCTGCCCTTGGCAGGGAAAATAACAGCAGGGGGGAAATAACAGCCAGATGCCCTCCTTTAGAGGTCATTCAATCTGAAAAGTTGTCACGAGGTGATATTGTGGGGTCTCCCTTATCTGTAGAAAAGCACTAGCGCGAGGACACACCCAGAAAAAGGAGTGTGAAGGGAGGAGAGGAGGAGACGAGAAGAGGAGAGAACTGATTACGTCCCTTGACATGATGTAAGAAGGGTTGACTTTTCAAAGCACTTATTACTTAAGAGGTTGTCTCTCCTCTTTCTAAGTTAAACCTTATAATATGTTTTGCAGTCAACAAGCACAGCCATTCACTACACATGAAATGTAGAATCTGAACTAGGAAAAATAACCACTCGATTAAGCTAAACCTGCATAGCCAGTAATGCAGAGACACATACACATACAAGCAAACGCTCGCACACACACACGAGATGACCCCTGATTGTAGCCCAAAGGCCCGGAGATAGCAATATAGTGTCAGTTTCATTTTACCCTCCAAAGGGAATCCATGCAGCTGGCTATACACTGGTATCCCCCATGGACCGGTTTGTTAATAAAACATTCTCCATTCAGGCTACTAAGGATTCAATTTCCTCCTTAATTAGCTATATGGTAAGAAGGTGGGAAAAAAATGCTTACTTTATTAAACACCATTTTCCACCACCATGCGACAGTGGCTAATGCTAGTCCCAGATTTTGTGTACTGTGTTCAGTGAATCAGGTTACAGCAGACTGTTTTTTCACCCCTGGTCTGATTGGATGAATGTTTTTTTCCCCCACCTTCTTCCATTAAATCGAATTAAGGAGGAAATGTATGGTTTTGCAGCCTGAATGGAGAATGTTTTATGTATAAACTGGCTCAGAGGAGATATGTGTAAGACCAGCTGCATGGATTCACCTCGGTAAGATGAAACGACTCAATATCGCCATCTGCTGGGCTTTGGGCTACCACGACGACAGATGCGCATTGCTGTCAGTGACATGTCCCACGATTAAAACTATAGGATAAACCCAGGGTCGCATTAAATGCTTCTTCACATGCACAGTAATGTATTTCTAACATGAGAGAAACTGTTGCGACAAACACTCTGGTGAAGGACAGACTCCGTGTCTAAACACGCTAAATCTCCCCCCATTACACAGCAATTAGGTTTGGGGAAATTAAAAAAGGATGCGGCTAATCAACAGCTGTTCCCACCTAGAAAACATCCGTGTTTATTATCAAACTGGGAGGACTGTTTATTGAAACTTGATTATGTTCTCTCCCAAGCAGAACTAGCTCTGCAGACAACAGGCAATTTGTTGACTTGATAAAGCCAATACAAAACACACGCATTCATTCATTCATTCATTCATTCATTCATTCATTCATTCATTCATGTGTGGTAGAGGCACAGTCCTTACCCGGGTGCTGAGGGTAGTCAGACGTCAGGAGATGGTCTCAGTGAGCGCTCATTTCCTTTGCTCAGCTCAGCTCACCTCACCAACACACAATCACTGTCTCCACCAGCGGGTAAATCCAGTGTCCCGTATCTCAGACAGAAAAAAACTGTCCTCTTCCGCTTCGGTCAGAGCTGGGTATTGCAAAAGGTCTTACAGTGAGTAGCCTAGCCTACAGTTTGACATAGAAAAACAAAACTAAAAAACAAAATCAGTGGCTATATTATGCCGTTGAGATGGAGAGAGAAATCCGTGAGATGGATTTGCCCCTATGCGTTATTTGGAATAAATGTGTGTGCTGGATGGATCCGTAGAAGTGCGAACTATAGCCTACGGTTTTGTTTTGTTTTGTTCCCCATCTGGGCTCCAATTTGACAACTGTGACATTACACAGTGATGGGTAAGTGACGGCACTTTACAGATTTGTTTTAGATATCAGTAACTCTACGTTAAGGACATGATAAACTGGAGCAACACGTTACGAGTCCCGAAAGTAAACCAACTTCTGAGATTTCACTTCGAAAACTAACAGCCCATAACACCCTTCCTCTCCAAATAGGAGGAAATGATCGCACAGAGGAAGGATCTGCTCGGTCCGAACGCACAGCAGCAGACCCAATAGATTCACTTAGCGAGGTTTCTTGTTTTGTCTAAATTGTGAGTTGGTTCCGGGTTCACGTACATCCGCGGTAAACGTACAGATAAACGCGACCTATCCCCAGACTACTGAAAAATCAGAGCGCACCGATCGGTTCACCGATTTCCGTGGCTGGAAAAACGAGAGGGATACAGCAGTGTCTGGAGCGAGCGTCGCCGGGGAGAGAAAAAAGAGAGGGAGGGACCAGCTCGGGATTACCCATTTAAAGCTAGAATCCTTAGTTGCTAAATACATTTTTGGATTTATTAAGGCATGACATATACCCATTGATTCTTGAGTAATATAATTCATGAATGCCTCATGAGCTTAGTTCAACTGTCGTACCCCATTAGAACCCAAAATATAAACTTGTTTTACTTCAATGTTTGTAGCCGAAAAACATTGTTGAAACTATAATTTTGATATCATCAGTCCTTGCATAGGCGGGGTGTCCGCTTTGTTATTGTTTCAATTAAGGATTATATCTTCAAATCAAACCAAATGTTATTTGTTACATGCCTGAATAGGACAGGTGGAAACCTTACCGTGAAATGCTTACTTTACAAGCCCTTAAACAACGATACAGTTTTAAGAAAATAGAGTTAAGAAAATATTTCCTAAATAAAGTAAAGTATGCTGCAGAAATGTTTTGGTACCTTCCCCATCTGTGTCTTGACACAAGTCTCGGAGCTCTATAGACAATTCCTTCAACCTCATGGCTTTGTTTTTGCTCTGACGTGTAACTCTTGTGACAATTGTCCCCAAGCAACTGTTATTCTCTAGGAAGTAACGATAGAATTAGCCAATGCCAATGAGATACATGGACACTGAAAATACAGTGTAAAATAAGAAATATAGCATGCAAGTCAATAATTATCAATCATTGTTCCGTGTGTGGTGGGGGGGGGCAAGAGGGTGTGAGTGAGTGTCTGTGTAGGTATGTGTCTGTGCATATGAATGGGAGCGTGAAGGAAGGTGAACATGAATATGTACAGGAGGGCGGGAGAGAATGGGTGTGCAGAGCATAGGGTCTATGTTGTGTGTGAATAAAGGAGAATGGATGAGTAAGTAGATGTATAGAGGGGTGTAAATGTGTCTGAGAAGAAGGGAGGGGAAAAGATGGGGGTTGGGATAAACTTGGACAGGGTAGGTAAGGGAGGGCAGGGGGGTATAAGCTTGGCTTGGTGGGGTGGTGAGGGAAGGGTGGGTAAGGATGGGAGGGTGGGACAATCTTGGCTTGGGTGGACAAGGGGAAATAAAGATGGGGATACGCTTGCCTTGGGTGGAGTAAAGCGGGGAAAATGGGGAGGGGGTGGTGGAGAGGGATGGATTTGCAGAGAGAGAAGGAAGGACTTAATTATACTACAATATAATTGTATTTCATTTTTTTATGACTTGTAAACCCGTTGTAAAATTAATAAGAGTTCTGAACAGATTAGGAAAGGATATTGAATCAGTATTATTCTTTGTTTGTCATTACAACTAAGATTTAATGATGGTTATTGGTGAGAATGGAGAAGGGCTTTATCCGGGGGATTTTGACAGGGTGACTGACGGGGGTTCAGACCCTTCTCTGAGGTGTGCGTGGGGCCTCCACTCATCCCATTTCAGTCTCTCGGAGGACCCACTTACCCCAAGTAGACCACCACCAGCCACTATACTTTAATTTATAAGGTAATACAAATCAACCGCAGTACTTAAGTGGCAGTCTTTCTTCAAATGTATGTAGTGTTCATACAATGTATGTATCCACAGTTTTTTGGGGGTACATTAAGAGAGGAGTTGGAGCTAAAAAGCCCTAAAAAGACTTGGTGCCTCAAGTACAAAGATGTACATTGCTTTCTGTTTTTATTGTGTTTTTTGTTAAATGTCTGCTCAGGCCACATACCCACACGCTCTATACCTGTAATGTATATAATAACTATGTATTTATACTATGATCTTCCCATTCTATGGAATGCCCGCTGCCCTCATATGGCATGTCAGTTAAAATGTTTTACTTGGTTCTTCAATGATAGACGGAACAGATAAAGTTAACTTCGATTCTATACAAGTAAAGACCAACAAAAATGTGCATGTGCTCAGGAAAAAAAAACATTTGGTTCTCTAACATTTAAAGAGATTGTCAGCAGATGTGGTTTTCTTGCAAGAGTTAGATTTTTTTTAAAAAAGAGAAATTTAACATTTTGTATTTTTTTATTTCACCTTTATTTAACCAGGTAAGCTAGTTGAGAACAAGTTCTCATTTACAACTGCGACCTGGCCAAGATAAAGTAAAGCAGTGCGACACAAACAACAACACAGAGTTACACATGGAATTAACAAGCGTACAGTCAATAACACAATAGAAAAAAGAAAGTCTATATACAGTGTGTGCAAATGGCGTGAGGAGGTAGGCAATAAATAGGCCATAGTAGCGAAGTAATTACAATTTAGCAGATTAACACTGGAGTGATAAATGAGCAGATGATGATGTGCAAGTAGAGATACTGGTGTGCAAAAGAGCAGAAAGGTAAATAAAAACAATATGGGGATGAGGTAGGTAGAGTGGGTGGGCTATTTACAAATGGACTATGTACGGCTGCAGCGATGGATTAGCTGCTCAGATAGCTGATGTTTAAAGTTAGTGAGGGAAATATAAGTATCCAGCTTCAGCGAGTTTTGTAATTCGTTCCAGTCACTGGCAACAGAGAACTGGAAGGAAAGGCGGCCAAAGCAGGTGTTGGCTTTGGGGATGACCAGTGAGATTTAAAGGTGAGCTGGGTTGGATAGGCCTTATGGTGTAGGCATCCTGATAAATATGAATACACAATTTTCCCTTACATCCCAGCATGTGGACCAAGATGGTTGTACATTTTTCTGATTGTATATTTTTTGGTACTTTTACCCCTTTTTCTCTGCAATTGGTAGTTACAGTCTTGTCCCATCGCTGAAACTCCCCTACGGGCTCGGGAGAGGCGAAGGTCAAGAGCCGTGCGTCCTCCGAAACACAACCCTGCCAAGCCGCACTACTTCTTGACACACTGCTTGCTTAACCCAGAAGCCAGCTTCACCAATGTGTCAGAGGAAACACCGTCCAACTGGCAACCAGGGTCAGCTGGTAGGCACCCAGCCCACCACAAGGAGTCGCTAGAGCACGATGGAACAAGGAAATCCTAGCCGGCCAAACCCTTCCCTAACCTGGACGACGCTGGGCCAATTGTGCACCGCCTGGGATTGACCCCGGTGCTGTAGTGACGCCTCAAGCACAGCGATGCAGTGCCTTAGACCGCTGCGCCACTCGGGAGGTACAAAAGGCAGTTTTCTAATGTTGAATTGTACCTTACATGGTGAAAAATACACACTGATTTCATTGTATATCCCACCAGGTAGCAAATCTGGTGTTTTTAGATAGAATTCAAGCTATATTAGATCAAATCCAGACAGGAACTATTATTTTACCAGGTGACCTAAATTATACATTCGATAAGATTGACAAAAGTAAGAATAAAAAAGGCAAATTTAGGGAACATCCAAAGAGGCTGAAAATGTTCATCTCCACAAATGATTTACAGGACACCTGGAGATTATTATTCCCAACTACAAAATACCGAAACTTTTTTTAAGTAAGGAAAGCTATTCAATATATATATTTTTTTAAATGCTCTAAACAATTTACTGGACTCCAAAACAATGATATAGTGATTTGGAATGATTCTCTGATATCATGTTTAATTGCACCAATAGAAAATACACTTAGCAACAGAATTTGGAGAATGAACAGAGCGAATTTTCCTGACCAAAATGTTTTAAATACCTAAACAAAAAAAATTCTAACCTTTACTATTACAAATGTAGACAGAGGACAGAGAAAAGCCAACACCCGATATAATTTGGGATGCCTTTAAGGCGTACATTATGGGGCTGATAGTCTCATACTAGTCAAAAATTAAATCTGATTTAGAAATTAAAATTAAATAAAAATAAATTACCATCTTAGAAAAAACTCAGAACATTTTGCCAGGAATACGATATTTTACTTTTACAGGTTAACCTGTTAGGGTTAGGGGGCAGTATTTACACGGCCGGATAAAAAACGTACCCGATTTAATCTGGTTACTACTCCTGCCCAGTAACTAGAATATGCATATATTGGCTTTGGATAGAAAACACCCTAAAGTTTCTAAAACTGTTTGAATGGTGTCTGTGAGTATAACAGAACTCATATGGCAGGCAAAAACCTGAGAAGATTCCTTACAGGAAGTGGCCTGTCTGACCATTCCTTGAGCTTCTTGCCTCTGTTTATTGAAGACTGAGGATCTTTGCTGTAACGTGACACTTCCTACGGCTCTCATAGGCTCTCAGAAGGCGGGAAAAAGCTGAATGATGTCATTCCAGCCCCAGGCTGAAACACACTAGCGCTTTTGGCAAGTGGCCGATCAGAGGACAATGGGCTTAGGCGCGTGCACAAGTCGACCCCATGCTTTATTTTCTTTCGTCTTTTTACCTAAACGCAGATTCCCGGTCGGAATATTATCGCTTTTTTACGAGAAAAATGGCATAAAAATTGATTTTAAACAGCGGTTGACATGCTTTGAAGTACGGTAATGGAATATTTCGACATTTTTTGTCACGAAATGCGTCGTGCTCGTCACCCTTCTTTACCCTTTCGGATAGTGTCTTGAACGCACGAACAAAACGCCGCTGTTTGGATATAACTATCGATTATTTGGGACCAAACCTACATTTGTTATTGAAGTAGAAGTCCTGGGAGTGCATTCTGAGAAAGAACACCAAAGGTAATAACATTTTTCTTATAGTAAATCTGACTTTGGTGAGTGCTAAACTTGCTGGGTGTCTAAATAGCTAGCCCTGTGATGCCGGGCTATCTACTTAGAATATTGCAAAATGTGCTTTCACCGAAAAGCTATTTTAAAATCGGACATATCGAGTGCATAGAGGAGTTCTGTATCTATAATTCTTAAAATAATTGTTATGCTTTTTGTGAACGTTTATCGTGAGTAATTTAGTAAATTTTTTGTAAATTCACCGGAAGTTTGCGGGGGGTATGCTAGTTCTGAACGTCACATGCTAATGTAAAAAGCTGGTTTTTGATATAAATATGAACTTGATTGAACAAAACATGCATGTATTGTATAACATAATGTCCTAGGTGTGTCATCTGATGAAGATCATCAAAGGTTAGTGCTGCATTTAGCTGTCTTCTGGGTTTTTGTGACATTATATGCTAGCTTGAAAAATGGGTGTCTGATTATTTCTGGCTGGGTACTCTGCTGACATAATCTAATGTTTTGCTTTCGTTGTAAAGCCTTTTTGAAATCGGACAGTGTGGTTAGATTAACAAGAGTCTTGTCTTTAAAATGGTGTAAAATAGTCATATGTTTGAGAAATTGAAGTAATAGCATTTCTAAGGTATTTGAATAACGCGCCACAGGATTCCACTAGCTGTTACGTAGGTGGGACGATTACATCCCGCCTGCCCTAGCGAGGTTAACTTAAGGCTAGGCATCCTGCTAGCTTAAATTCCTGTTAATCTAACTACATTGTCAGATTTACAATAGGCTTTACAGTGAAAGCATACTATGCGATTTTTTGAGGACGGCTCCCCACATCAACATATTTTTTTCAAACACCACAGACTTCATAAAATCACAAATAGCGATTAAATAAATCACTTACTTTTGAAAATCTTCCTCTGTTTGCAATCGTAACGGTCCTAGCTACAACATGAATGGTTGTTTTGTTAGATAAAATCCTTCTTTATATCCCAAAAGTCCGTTTTGTTGGCGCAATCGATTTCAGTAATCCACTCGTTCAACGTGCAGACAAAGGAGTCCAAAAAGCTACCGCTAAACTTTGTTCAAACAAGTCAAACTACGTTTATATTTAATCCTCAAGTATCCTAAAATGTAAATAAACTATTATATTTCATACGGAAAGTATTATGTTCAATAGAAAAGTAGAATTAGTAAGCGCGCATCCTCTTCGTCGCGCGCCGACAGACTGATATTGTACGGGGACTCTTTGAACAAAAACTAAAAATTCTTGCTCGTTTTTGAAGAAACAAGTCTGAAGCCTGTTGACATCTAAAGACTGTTGACATCTAGTGGAAGTTGACATCTAGTGGAACCCATAGGAATTGCAATCTGGGAGCTGGAATTACATAGGACCCATAGCTTTCCATTGTAAGAGCCTGGGACCTCAAAAACAAAATCCTGGTTGGTTTTTCTTTGGATTTTTGCCTGCCCTATCAATTGTGTTATAGGCTCATACATTATTTTAACATTTCTACAAACATCAAAACATGTTCTATCTAATGCTACCAATTATATGCATATCCTGGCTTCTGGGCCTGAGTAACAGGCAGTATACTTTGGGCACGTCAGTCAGACGGAAATGGAGAAAAATAGACCCTAGCCTGAAGAAGTTAAAGGGATCCAGAGAGAACTAGGCAAAAGTTTGGGAAACCTCATTAATAATGTTATATAGGCATTCTGGGAATACCTAAGTAGCAGGGTAGTTACATTATGAGTTGGGATTATGGTTAATTGTTTAGCTGGCTAGCTACATTTCTAAACAAAATACTCTACTATGCAAGTAACTACTTCAATAGAATGTTTATGATGTCACTGTGATAGCTGTCGATAGACGTAGATGATAAATACGATCTGGCTATCTACTCCGATTTCAGAGCACTTTTTCTCACCCTATTGGGCAGCATCAATAGCAAGAAGAAATAAACTACCCCTTCCCACAGAATAACAAATGGTTGTGGATGAAACAAATGATGTGATTCCATGGCTGGAAAAAAATCCCAGACAAGGTATGGGCAAAGGTGATGACGGACAATGGTAAGATGAAAGGAGCAACACCATTGGTGGTTGTGCTGAAAAGCACTCATAGGCCTTCCAAGGTCCAATACGCCCTGAGCAAAGAGGCAGAAAAGGGCATTATCCCAGTACACACAGCATTATCCCAGTACACACAGCATTATCCCAGTACACACTGCATTATCCCAGTACACACTGCATTATCCCAGTACACACAGCATTATCCCAGTACACACAGTGTTGGTGGAGACCGGCGCTATTATACCATGCCCAAATTCCCCTTGTAACACCCCAATCCTCCCAGTAAGAAAACCCTCAGGGGAATTTAGATTCGTCCAAAATTTAAGTGTCACGTCCTGACCATAGTAATATGTTATTTTCTATGATAGAGTAGGTCAGGGCGTGACAGGGGGTGTTTTGTGTTTTTCTATGTTTTGTATATCTATGTTTTAGGTTCTAGTTTTTCTATTTCTATGTTTTTTGGGGGATGATCTCCAATTAGAGGAAAGTGGTCCTCGTTGTCTCTAATTGGAGATCATACTTAAGTAGGGTTTTTTTCCACCTGTTTTTGTGGGTAGTTGTCTTCTGTTTAGTTTTCTGTACCTGACAGAACTGTGCGCTTTCGTTTTCTCTTTGTTATTTTTTCTTTAGTGTTCTGAGTAAAAAATTTAAATTCATCATGAGCAATCAACACGCTGCGCTTAGGTCCCCTCTCTACGACAGCCGTTACATTAAGATTGGTTAATAATGCTGTACATGCTCGAGCTCCACTTGTGCCTAATACGGTGACCATTCTCTTTCAAGTTCTACCTGGAAGCTGTTGTTTCTCAATTTTTAATTTGGCTATTGCATTCTTCAGCATGCCAGTAGCTGAGGAATCACAAGATTGATTCTCTTTCACGTTCCTTGGAATTAAAATGTACTTTTAAATATACGAAAAATAAAATAAATAAAAACATGTACATAAAAGATTGCTACACTATCAGAGCATCCTCCTAACCATGTCACATGTCACCTTGAAACGTGGTACAACTCTTAATCCATCTACCCTTCTCCGTACAGCAGATGCTTCTGAAGAAAATAACTGCGAGCTGATAATAGAGATTGACTATAGTCCCAGACTTGATTTGAAAGACTTACCACTTGATAACCCGGATGTCAAGTTTTTTGTTGATGGATCTGCACAGCGGAATGACAAGGGTGACAGTAGGTTTTGCTGTTGTCACTGCTTTAGAGACTGTGGAAATTGCATGTCTCCCACAACACCTGTCTGCACAAACAGAGGAACTTTTTGTCTTAGCACAGGCATGCATATTGGCAAAGGATAAATCAGTAAACATTTACACTGACAGTAGGTTTGCTTTTGGGGTGGTGCATGATTTTGGGACACTGTGGAAGATGTGTGGGTTTCTAACCTAATCTGGTAAGCCATTGCTCATGGACAGTTAGTTGCATCATTGCTAAAAGTAATATTGTTACCATCATCTGCTGCATTAGAGAAGTGTCAGCCTCATACCCGTGGTAAAGATAGCATTTCTCAAGGGAATGCTATAGCAGATTATGTAGCGAAACTAGCTCCTTCCTCTTGTGTTTCCCCCCTTTTACAGATGGCAGCAGTTCCAGTTTTCAGTAACCCATTCTCTGTTAATGATATTGTTGCTTTGCAGGCAATGGCTGATGCATCAGAGAAATGTAAGTGGACAGGACATTGTAATATGGACACCTCAGGAGAGTGACTGGATGATTTGAGCAGACCAGCCATGCCCCGTTGTACTTTCCAATTCTTTGCAAAGTTCTCACACGGTCAAGACGTGTCAAATGGAGTAATGGTAGATCTTATAAATACATATTGGAGTACTGTGGGATTTACTGTGTTTGCTGAAATTCTTTGAAAAAATGTGTTATATGTATAACTAACAATGTAGGATGTGGTATTTCTATAACCACATCCCACCCAAGGCCAGAGGTACCTTTTGAGCATTTGATGACGGACTTCATTGAATTAACCCCATGTGAGGGACACAAATATTGTCTGGTCATTGTTGATGTGTTTTCCAAATGGGTCAAAGTGTTCCCATGTTGAAGACCCACAGCGTGCACTGTGGCCAAAGCTCTCCCACATACCCGAGAGAGGTTAAGGTCTTATCAGACAATGGTAAACATTTTGCAAATGAGATTGTTCAGTCCTTGTCAGAAGCATTGCAGATTGATAGGAAAGCACACTGTGCCTACCACCCACAGTCAGGGGGTGATGTAGAATGCGCTAACCAAATGCTAAAAAACGAAATTGAACAAAATCATGAAGCACTAGACTATCTATTAGCGAGTCAAGGAGGAATGTGTGCAATAATTGGAGATTAGTGTTGCACATTTGTCCCTGACTCGTCTATTAATGTCACCTATTTAGCAGATTACATCGAAGAAACTGCTAGAAGCTACTCTGGTAATGAAGGTAATGAGTGGGAAGTAAAATGGTGTAATAAAGCATGTGTGTAACAGTATGAAATGTAGGTCTTAAGTTAAACCATTCTACTGCAATGGTTTTACAAGTGTAATGGCTAAGGAATAAGGATCAGTTACTAGTTGGATTGTATAACCCAGAGTGAAGGGTTTGAAGGACCAGAGTGAAGGACCAGAGTGTCTGGTCTTTGCGTTGATTTCACTTACTTTTAATAGAAGTATTTTGATAGAACCTCCTTTGATAGTTTTAACCTCTCTGGGCCAAGTGGGACGTTTGCGTCCCACCCTAGTCAACAGCCAGTAGAATCCCGTGGCGCGATATTCAAATACCTTAGAAATGCTATTACTTCAATTTCTCAAACATATGACTATTTTACACCATTTTAAAGACAAGACTCTCGTTAATCTAACCACACTGTCCGATTTCAAAAAGGCTTTACAACGAAAGCAAAACATTAGATTATGTCAGCAGAGTACCCAGCCAGAAATAATCAGACACCCATTTTTCAAGCTAGCATATAATGTCACAAAAACCAAAACCACAGCTAAATGCAGCACTAACCTTTGATGATCTTCATCAGATGACACTCCTAGGACATTATGTTATACAATACATGCATGTTTTGTTCAATCAAGTTCATATTTATATCAAAAACCAGCTTTTTACATTAGCATGTGACGTTCAGAACTAGCATTCCCACCGAACACTTCCGGTGAATTTACTAAATTACTCACGATAAACGTTCACAAAAAACATAACAATTATTTTAAGAATTATAGATGCAGAACTCCTTTATGCAATCGCGGTGTCAGATTTTAAAATAGCTTTTCGGTGAAAGCACATTTTGCAATATTCTGAGTAGATAGCCCGGCCATCACAGGCTAGCTATTTTGACACCCACCAAGTTTGGTACTCACCAAAGTCAGATTTACTATAAGAAAAATTGGATTATCTTTGCTGTTCTTCGTCAGAATGCACTCCCAGGACTTCTACTTCAATAACAAATGTTGGTTTGGTTCCAAATTATCCATAGTTATATCCAAATAGCGGCGTTTTGTTTGTGCGTTCAAGACACTATCCGAAGGGTGACGCGCCAGCGCATATCGTGACAAAAAAATGTCTAAATATTCCATTACCGTACTTCGAAGCATGTCAAACGCTATTTAAAATCAATTTTTATGCGATTTTTCTTGTAAAATAGTGATAATATTCCGACCGGGAGTTGTTGTTTTTGTTCAAAGACTGAAAAAGTAACATGGACTCTTCACGTGCACGCGCACACCCGTCTCATTGTTCTCAGATCGACCACTTACCAAAAGCCCTACTGTTTTTCAGCCAGTAACTGCAGAGTCATCATTCAACGTTCTGGCGCCTTCTGAGAGCCTATGGGAGCCTTAGAAAGTGTCACGTTACAGCAGAGATCCTCTGTTTTGGAAAGAGATGACAAAGAAGGCCAAGAAATGGTCAGAGAGGGCGCTTCCTGTTTGGAATCTTCTCAGGTTTTGGCCTGCCATATGAGTTCTGTTATACTCACAGACACCATTCAAACAGTTTTAGAAACTTTTATCACCTGTGATAAAGCGAAGGGCGCTATGGTAGACGGCATCCAAAGGTTTAAGAGTGATGGCTGCATTCTGATAAATGACGTCACCATAGTCAAGAACTGTCAGGAAAGTTGACTGTACAATCTGCTTCCTGCTGTTTAGGGAGAGACATGATCTATTTCTATAAAAGAAGCCTACTTTAAATATCTGCTTCTTAACTAGCTCAATCCTAACACAAGCCAAAATAAATCCTATACTGAGCTACAGCTGATTGAGCTCTCCTTCACTAGCTTGAGTTATCCCTTTTACTGTGTCCTCCTTCCCGTAAGATCATCCTCTACTATCTTCTCCCAGACAGTGCTGTGTTGACATTAGATACACAGGGCTGTTATGGCAACAAGGACACATGAAGGGGATACTGGACAGTGCTACGAGCAACAGCCAATCAGATTCACCGTTACATAGCACATCCCTTTTGTGGAGTAAACAGGCAAGGAAAGAAAAGGAAAGGGTATGTGCCTGTGTGCGTGTGTAACTTTGAGAGAGGAATAAAGAGAGAGAGGGGAAAGGGAGACAGTGTCATGCATTTTCTCCATAACCGAACCCGACTGGATGGTAACAGTTGGTGATACGGCTGGTGATACACGTCTATCATGTGATCAAGGCTCCAGATGAGGAGATGAGTGGTGTCCACAGAACAGTGCTGTAGCTGTACTGGCTGCTTGGCAGTTTGTATGTTTCCAGCCCAGCTCAGCTCAACCCACAGAAGTGTTGAAGTCCACTGTCTTACACAACACACAGATAAGGGAGATGAAATGCTAAGTAATTGGCAGTATAAAGGCCCATGCATTGGCAGTATAATGATAATGACACACGTACTTGCATGTGCACACACACACACACACACACACACACACACACAGGCAGCAAAAAGATACACACACATTGTGGATTTAAAAACACACAGAAAGACATTGCCAGTTTACTAATCTCTTGTGGACAGACTACGTAAACATAAATGGACAGACTACGTAAACACAAATGGTACCGTAGAGCTGTTGTGATAAAACTGGACATGTGAGATAACGAGCAGCATTAGTTCTGGCACTTTGGACAAGTCACGATTTTGCAGGTGTTAGTATCTTTTGAACATCGGAAGGGCAATGGACAATGACGCACACACACACGCAGCAAAAAGATGCACACACATTGTGCATTTATAAACACACCGAAAGACATTGGCTGTGTACTAATCTCTTGTGGACAGACTACGTAAACATAAATGGACAGACTACGTCAACGTAAATGGACAGACTATGAAAATATAAATGAACAGACTATGTAAATGGACAGACTACGTAAATAGAAATGGACAGACTACGTAAACATAAATGGACAGACTACGTAAACATAAATGGACAGACTACGTAAACATAAACGTCTGCTCCTCCGCTCAGGCGTATGACATCGCCAGAGTACTAACCACCGGTCCTGGGATTCATCATTGTGCACACCTGGCACTCATCATTAAGTGAACCTGTGTTTCATTATGATTCACACACGTCAATTCATGAATACCAATCTCAAAATATGGGAGCAGCAGGACAACCGGACATCTCCCAGACGATCAATGAACAAGGTGTTCTTCTTCGTCAACACCATAATCAGTTGGCCTCAACTGTGGAAGGCCATGGAAGAGGTTCTCTGCAGTCTACAACGTCTTGACAGTGGAGGATATTCTAGAGCCAGTCTACCCAACAAGTCAGCACACCAGCCCATTCAGCAACCCGCTCAGGTCAGCGATGCCCGTCTATCCCTCCCGGAGAAATATAATAGGACACCATCCAAATGCATTGGCTTCCTCTTTCAGTGCTCCCTCTAATTCGCACATCAGATGGGAGCTCCCACCACCGAGAGGTCTAAGGTTGCCACGGTTATTTCTCTGCTGACTGGGCGTGCATTGGAATGGGTTACGGCCGTCTGGGAGAGAGGAGGAGCTTGAGTCTTATGAGGGGTTCATGGCTCTGTTTAATTAAATGTATTTTTGATAATCCCGCGGAGGGCAGAGAGGCAGGTGAGGGAC
This sequence comes from Salmo trutta, assembly GCF_901001165.1. Taxonomy (NCBI): domain Eukaryota; kingdom Metazoa; phylum Chordata; class Actinopteri; order Salmoniformes; family Salmonidae; genus Salmo; species Salmo trutta. Next base: position 21,098,005 of record NC_042972.1, read on the forward strand.
TGCTTCAGCTCCAGCAGGGGAATCAGATGCTGCTGATTATGCGCTTACCTTCCGGACAGTAGCAGCTTCCAGTGGATAGAATGAGCAGGCGCTCAGCACGTTATTTAGAAGAGGTCTACGCGAGGAGGTCCAGACGGAACTGGCCTGACGAGATGACAACCTCACCTTGGACACACTCATTGCGATGGCCAGCCATCTGGATAACCTCCTACGGGAGAGTCGGGATCTACATCGCTTCTCTCCCTCCTTCGGCAAGTGTTCGGGATCAGAGCCTGAACCCATGGAGATAGGGGTCACACGCATTCCCGTGGCGGAACGACACAGACGGATGCAGCTGGGGCTCTGTCTGTACTGTGGCCAGGGAGGGCCCAAGCGCCAGCGGTGTCCGTTACTGCAGAATCCGGAATCCACTGGAGCAGAGGGACGGTCACGTGATGTTACGTTACATCCCCTGGACCGGGAGTGAGTATTCCATCTACTGCTCTTCATGTTAGATTCTTTTTAGTAAACATCACTCTGGCTAACTGTCCCTCATGCCCTGTGTCTACAGCTTTAGTGGATTCCAGCGCCGAAAGGAAGTTTATGGATCAGACCCTTGCCTCCTCTCTCAATTATACTACCTACCCGCTCTCCTCTCCTTTTCCGGTTCAAGGTCTTGACTGTCGGCCTCTAGGATCCGGAACCATTCCACACATCACCCAACCACTCACCCTCACCATGGAGCCCGATCATCAGGAAAACATCCCCTTCTTCATCACCAGTGCACCAGTTCACAAGATCATCCTCGGCCTATCTTGGCTTCAGCTCCACAACCCTACCATCTCATGGTCAAGGATGTGAATCACCGACTGGTCCCCTGAATGCCAGAAGACCTGCTTTCCTGTCCCCAGTGGTTCCACGTCAGTTGAGAGTCCTGGGGTTGCATTCCAGCCCAACATCCCAGAGGAATATTAGGATTTAAGGGAGGTATTCTCCAAAACCCACGCTACATGTCTCCCTCATCGCCCCTGGGACTGTGCCATTGATCTGTTTTCCGGTGCTACACCTCCATGCAGATGCATCTACCCTCTGTCAGTGGGAGGGAGTGAAGATGGAGGACAAGAAGGTAGATGCAGTAAGGTCATGGCCAGTCCCAATGTTTCACCTGCCCTTGCTTCCGACTCACTGCCATCATTACATGGACAGACGACGTAAACATAAATTGACAGACTATGCAAACATAAATGGTACCTGCCAGCAGTAGAGCTGTCGTGATGGAACTGGATGTGTGAGATAACGAGCAGCATTAGTTCTGGTACTTTGGACAAATCACGATTTTGCAGGCGTTAGTATCTTTTGAATTTCGGAAGGTCAGTGGATATTCGGCCCGTAAAGAGAGAGGGTGGAGCTCTTTGGTCCTGTTCCGATCCTCGTTCTATCTCTTCTCTTAACATGCATGGACCCAGAACATAATTGAGCATCTGACCAATTACGGAAGACTTTTAGTTCTGGATTAACCGAGATAAGCAGTGTAATGATACTCACACAGTTTGACAGTTTGAATCTTACTGGCAGTATAGTGATCTGGGCGATATGGATGTGGAAGGCTTGGCAGGTGGCTAGTTGTGATGTTCTCGTGATCAGCTCTAGGAGGGGAGAATGAGAGAGGGAAAGAGGGAGAGACAAAGCGAGGGAAAGGGATGGTCAGAAGGAGAGAGACAGGTGGGTGAAAGGTAGAAAAGGAACATGAATAAGACAGGAAATAGATGAGACAAGCAATGAATGACAGAGATAGGAGGGAGGGGAAAATAAAAAGAAGAAACAAATGTTTTTAGGGAGGAGGACGAATGATGCCGAGAGAGAGAGTCAAAGAGCTTTGGGGAGAGAAGGAAGGGATATAAGGGATATAGCATATACTGTAGAGTAGAGTTTCCCAAACTCAGTCCTGGGGTTTCCCCTGCGTGCAGGTTTTGGGGTTTTGCCCTAGCACTACACAGCTGATTCAAATAATCAAAGTTTGATGAGTTGGTTATTTGAATCAGCTGTATAGTGCTCGGGCAAAATCGAAAAGTGAACCCAGGGGGGCCACAGGACCGAGTTTGGGAAACCCTGCAGTAGAAAGATGAAAGTGAGAGAGGAAGACGGTAAGAGATGGGGGAAAGAGAGAAGATGAATAGGACAGAGAGGAGGTAAGAAGGGAATTGGGGATCAAAGATAAAGGGAGGGAAATAGAGATAGGAAACTTCTGGGAGAAAATATTCAAAGACTTCTGGGAGAAAAAGGAGGAGGAGGGCTAATATCTGCTTTGTCTCTAATGATGTAGTCCAGGGAGCTGTCAAAGGGTGAAATAACCATCTGCACACGCACACACAAACACACACAAATAGCCTATTTGTCTTCTCCTAGACTAAGCCGTGAGCCCGAACTCCTGCTTTCACTTTCTAATTTTCTCTATCTAATCTCTGTGTCGCTGTGAGTTTCAGCTCTGGGGGAGATGAAGTCATGACAGGTGAATGGGGCTTCTACAGTGGGTCTGACTGGCCCACTTACAGTATAAACCTCCTAAACAGTCACACTAAAACCAACACAAAAATTATGATTCTCTCTCTTCCTACCGATATAATCAGAAAAAAAACGTATGACCCATTCTCCTCTCCATCTATTGTGTAGATACAGCTTTATTCACCAGAAAAAAATCGACAGGACTCCATATGAAATTAATGTGTGGAACATGAATTCCACCTGGTGTTGAACTATCCCTTTAAGATTTGGTGTTGAACTATCCCTTTAAGATTTGGTGTTGACCTATCCCTTTAAGATTTGGTGTTGAACTATCCCTTTAAGATTTGGTGTTGACCTATCCCTTTAATATTTGGTGTTGAACTATCCCTTTAATATTTGGTGTTGAACTATCCCTTTAATATTTGGTGTTGAACTATCCCTTTAATATTTGGTGTTGAACTATCCCTTTAAGATTTGGTGTTGACCTATCCGTTAAAGATGTGGCGTTGACTTAGCCAGTTTATATTTGTTGTTGAACGATCCCTTACATTTTTTGTGTAGAACTATCCATTTAATCTTTGGTGTTGAACTATCCCTTTATGTGCGGAGGCTGTTAGTCACAGTAGAGGTGAGATGTTGACTGGTGTTATGATTCTGATTATTTGTCTGCCACAGATGGCTTGTTTACATTTCTACCATTGTGGCTTGGTTGAGTAGAGCCTACAGCTCCATCTAGTAGTCACATCAAGGACAACAGTTGTAGTCAACTGTAGGATTGTAGCTAAGCATAGCCCTAATCCATTTCCTAACCTTAACCTCATTCTCCTAACCTGCTACATTAATTCACCTAACCTGCTGCATTAGTTCTTCAAACCTGCAAAGCTAATTCACCTAACCTGCCACGTTAGTTATCCTAACCTGCCACGTTAGTTATCCTAACCTGCCCCGTTAGTTATCCTAACCTGCCACGTTAGTTATCCTAACCTGCCCCGTTAGTTATCCTAACCTGCCACGTTAGTTATCCTAACCTGCCCCGTTAGTTATCCTAACCTGCCCCGTTAGTTATCCTAACCTGCCCCGTTAGTTATCCTAACCTGCCCCGTTAGTTATCCTAACCTGCCCCGTTAGTTATCCTAACCTGCCCCGTTAGTTATCCTAACCTGCCACGTTAGTTATCCTAACCTGCCTCGTTAGTTATCCTAACCTGCCTCGTTAGTTATCCTAACCTGCCACGTTAGTTATCCTAACCTGCCTCGTTAGTTATCCTAACCTGCCTCGTTAGTTATCCTAACCTGCCTCGTTAGTTATCCTAACCTGCTATGAAACAAACTATCTGTGGCAACAAATCTTCAGTATCACCACACCGGCACCTCTCAGCCTTTAACACCTAGAACAGGTGCTCATGAATATCAGGTGTTTTCATGTGTCGGCATCTCTGATAGGCCCGTCTCTGACAAGCCTTGTCTCTGATAGGCCCGTCTCCGATAGGCCTTTGGCATTCATCCTTGCTTCTGTATTCTATCAGGTCTTAAGGCTGGTGTACAGTGGATCTATTGACATGTCTACAGACAGTTGTCGCACTGACATCATGAACATTCTACTGTCGTCCGACGTCAAACTTGTCATTGTCGTTATGAAGAAGTATAAACACACAAACGACAGGCTGGTGGTCCAAAATAGCATAACTGCTGTATTTTAACACCAATAAGCCCATCCGTTTAAAAATGCATTTAGTATATGTCAATCTAGCAAGCCAGGCAACTAAAACCAAAGTTCAATACAATGTTTTGGCTCGTCTCTAGCTTGTTAGCTAGCCAGTTCAAATAATGACCATATCACAGCTGACTTCTTAACTTTAGCAAATGTTTATGAAATCAATTCACAACAGTGTAATTAATTACAATTTAAAGGCTAGCTAATTACATGAAATTGCTTGTGACGAGTGTGATCAAAATGAAAGCAGGGCTGTCTGTCAAGTAACCATGACAACAGATGCAGCAATAGGGTCAAAGTTGAACAATTTCCATCTGTGAGCAACAAGGAAACTGACAGTCACTGACAGACATTCCACTGGAGTATAAATTAAATGTTGTTTTGACCAGCGACACTTAACTATGTTCAAACTGACAGAGAATTGAAGTCTCGTGTTTGCTCCCCGAACTAATGTCTAGGCTTTAGCTCAGAAGGAAAAATCCACTGCAAAGGAATGCTATCGATTTCTGACTTTCTTATTTATGTCTCTGTTTGCGACCATAACCACAAACCAGGAATCAAACCCTAACCCTAAGACCACGGTAGCACACAGAGCTAAAGCCTAGGCATTAACTGTTGCAATAAAGAGGAATCTTCTGGCAAGATTTATCATCACACAAGCGTAGTTTACTGAACCGCCTCTGCTACACTGCTTTACATGTCTTATACAATATAAACACATACACTATGAACTCATTTACAGTACATTTCAAATCAATATACTATGTGTTTGAGACCATTATCTCTTTATCTTTCTATATTTTTCTCCAAGCTAACCAGACTGCATTTATTTTCCTCCCTTTAACCTCTTGTTTTCTCAGTCATTAGAACTCCTAACACAGCACATGGATCGTTTTGAGTCAAATATGCACTTTCATGAATTATATTCCGTAATCAAATAATTGATATTTTTATATGGATTATAGCATAGCGCGAAGACACCTGTCTATTTTAATGTCCCTATTGAAAACAGTATTCACTGTCTAGAACTCACCCATCAGCCTAGCATGAGTTTATATAATATGCTGACCTGGACATTAAACACACCTACACCCTTGCAATTTCACAACAGGATGCATTAGTACAACTACTTGTGTAGATATGCATGTAAATCTCTCCATATGTGGGCTGACAACTATGACCATTGTATCCATGGCTACCGATGCACTTAATGTGTATTTTTATCGCCAGTGATTTTCTTTCTCAAGCTTTAACGTCTTGATAAAATAAACTTAGCTGATGGGATATGATCCGCTGAGAAGAGATGCAAAGCATCCATTCTGCTAATAGAATTATGCAAGTGACATATAATTAGAGTCCTAGGAAGAAGTTACAATCCAGTCACAATATGGAGGAAAACAGGTCCGTTGTGATTAGCTGCTGTGGCTAATTGTAAGGATGTGCATGATGACTAAGGGAGTATTATCAGAGAAAGGGGGGAAGGGAAGGGAAGGGAAGGGGAGAGAGAGAGAGAGAGAGAGAGAGAGAGAGAGAGGATGTTCAGTCTGTCAACTGCCATGAGTGTTCCTACAGTAGCTGAACATTTCAGACTGGGAGAAAATAAGTGTCATCTTATCATCAGGCAAATCCCCCTTTAATGTCAGCCAACGGGCATGCAAGGACACACACACACACACACACAGCTCAGTGGGAGTAGCTCAGGGACGGATTGTCCCACAGTGAAGCCCACAACAAAGTACTAATGATGCTGTAACCTTTTGATCTGGGTAATACAATTATATCCTCCTCCATCCTCTAGCTTAGAGACAGACGCATGGCTCCTGCAGGGTGGCTGTGACCAAGCCTAGGAGACAGCTCCTTCATACACTCTGACTACATCCCAAATGACAACCTATTCACTATACAGTATAGTGCACTACCAATAGGGCTCTGGTCAAAAGTAGTGTACTTATAGGGAATAGAGAGGCATTTTGGGACGCAACCTCTGTCTCATCTCAAGACTGTTTATGTAATACGCCATTCAGGTTTCAAGTTGTGTTAGTTGTATGTATGGGGTACACCGTCCAACGAAATGCTTACTTGCCAATTCCTTCTCAACAATGCAACAACAATAAGAAATAATAAAAGATAAGAATATGAACGTAAAGTAAATGGCTTAGTAGAATAGGATAAACATTTTAGCATAAGTATAATATAGGAAGGCACACATTTTTCTCTAATATTTACACGTGTTTTGGGGAAGGGGGGATAGGGGGAAAGTGTTTAAATGTTACAGTATTAAAACATCACAATAATAAGAACCTGGTAGCAGCAGTTGCGAAATGTGTGTAGTATGAATGTATATGAATGAATGTATATAAATGAATTAAGGTTATTAGGTACACCACCTTGTTCACGAAAATGGTTCGCCCCAAAAGACACTGATTCACGTGGCTTGCTATATAAAGCACGCAGAGGCATTGAGGCATTCAGTTGCTGTTCGATGAAACGTTGAATGGGCGTAACGAGTGACCTAAGCAACTTTGAGCGTGATATGATCATCGGTGCCAGGCGCACTGGTTCCAGAATCTCAGAAACGTCCGGCCTCACGTACCACAGTGTCTAGGGTTTACAGAGAATAGTGCGACAAACCAAACACATCCAGTCAGCGGTTGTCCTGGGGCGAAAACAGCTCGTTGATGAGAGGTCGAAGGAGAATGGCAAGAGAATGGCCGCACATAACGATGCAGTAAGACAGTGTGCAGAACGGCATCTCGTAACATACAACTCGTCGATCCTTGTAACAGACGGGTTATTGCAGCAGAAGACCACACCAGGTTCCACTCCAATCAGCTAATAACAAAGGGGCACGCAATCACTAACACTGGACAATTGAGGAGTGGAAAAGCATCGCCTGGTCCAAGTTTCAACTTTCAACTTTTAATGTCACATGCACAAGTACAGAGAAATGAGTTTATTCTAAGCTCTAAACTCAACAATTCAGTAATAAATAACAACGTAATACTAAAAATAACATAAGTTAGAACAAAAAAACACGAGAAATAAAAATAAGAAATATGAAGAATAAAAGTAAGTAAGCATACTATATACAGGGTCAGTCAGTTCAGTAGCATATTAACAATGTGCAGGGATACTGGAGTGATAGAGGTAGATATGTATAGGGGTAGGTTGACTATATACAGGGTCAGTTCAGTACCATATTAACAATGTGCAGGGATACTGGAGTGATAGAGGTAGATATGTATAGGAGTAGGTTGACTATATACAGGGTCAGTTCAGTACCATATTAACAATGTGCAGGGATACTGGAGTGATAGAGGTAGATATGTATAGGGGTAAGGTGACTATATACAGGGTCAGTCAGTTCAGTAGCATATTAACAATGTGCAGGGATACTGGAGTGATGGAGGTAGATATGTATAGGGGTAAGGTGACTATATACAGGGTCAGTCAGTTCAGTAGCATATTAACAATGTGCAGGGATACTGGAGTGATAGAGGTAGATATGTATAGGAGTAGGTTGACTATATACAGGGTCAGTTCAGTACCATATTAACAATGTGCAGGGATACTGGAGTGATAGAGGTAGATATGTATAGGGGTAGGTTGACTATATACAGGGTCAGTTCAGTAGCATATTAACAATGTGCAGGGATACTGGAGTGATAGAGGTAGATATGTATAGGAGTAGGTTGACTATATACAGGGTCAGTTCAGTACCATATTAACAATGTGCAGGGATACTGGAGTGATAGAGGTAGATATGTATAGGGGTAAGGTGACTATATACAGGGTCAGTTCAGTACCATATTAACAATGTACAGGGATACTGGAGTGATAGAGGTAGATATGTATAGGGGTAAGGTGACTATATACAGGGTCAGTTCAGTAGCATATTAACAATGTGCAGGGATACTGGAGTGATAGAGGTAGATATGTATAGGGGTAGGTTGACTATATACAGGGTCAGTTCAGTACCATATTAACAATGTGCAGGGATACTGGAGTGATAGAGGTAGATATGTATAGGGGTAGGTTGACTATATACAGGGTCAGTTCAGTACCATATTAACAATGTGCAGGGATACTGGAGTGATAGAGGTAGATATGTATAGGAGTAGGTTGACTATATACAGGGTCAGTTCAGTACCATATTAACAATGTGCAGGGATACTGGAGTGATAGAGGTAGATATGTATAGGGGTAAGGTGACTATATACAGGGTCAGTTCAGTACCATATTAACAATGTGCAGGGATACTGGAGTGATAGAGGTAGATATGTATAGGGGTAGGTTGACTATATACAGGGTCAGTTCAGTACCATATTAACAATGTGCAGGGATACTGGAGTGATAGAGGTAGATATGTATAGGGGTAAGGTGACTATATACAGGGTCAGTTCAGTACCATATTAACAATGTGCAGGGATACTGGAGTGATAGAGGTAGATATGTATAGGGGTAGGTTGACTATATACAGGGTCAGTTCAGTAGCATATTAACAATGTGCAGGGATACTGGAGTGATAGAGGTAGATATGTATAGGGGTAGGTTGACTATATACAGGGTCAGTTCAGTACCATATTAACAATGTGCAGGGATACTGGAGTGATAGAGGTAGATATGTATAGGGGTAAGGTGACTATATACAGGGTCAGTACCATATTAACAATGTACAGGGATACTGGAGTGATAGGGGTAGATATGTATAGGGGTAAGGTGACTATATACAGGGTCAGTTCAGTAGCATATTTACAATGTGCAGGGATACTGGAGTGATAGAGGTAGATATGTATAGGGGTAGGTTGACTGGGCATCAGGATATATGATAAACAGAGTAGCAGCAGCGTATAATGATGTTCGTATGTGAGTGGGTGTGCATGTGTGTAGAGTCAGTATAAATATATGTGCATTATGTGTGTGTGTGAGCAAATGATGGAGTGTTTGTGTGTGTGTTCGAGTGTCAGTGTGCATGGAGACAAAAATATAAATAAAATACAAGGGTCAACTCAGATAGTTAGTGTAGCCATTTTGTTAGCTATTTATTTAGCTATTTAGCAGTCTTATTGCTTGGGGATAGAAGCTGTTCAGGAGCCAAGCAGTGATGCAACCAGTCAAGATGCTGTGTAACTTTTTGAGGATTTGATGCCCCATGCCAAACATTTTCAACCTCCTGAGGGGGAAGAGGCACTGTGCCGCCTTCTTCACGACTGTGTGTGTGGACCATTTTAAGTCTTTAGTGATTTGGACACCAAGGAACTTAAAGCTTTCAACCCGCTCCACTGCAGCCAGTCCAGTTCCCGTAGTCCACGATCAGCTCCTTGTTCTTACTGATGTTGAGGGAGAGGTAGTTGTTCCAACACCACACTGCCAGGTCACTGACATCGTCTCGTCAGCAGACTTTATGATGGTGTTGGGTCACTCCATCAGGAAGTCCAGGATCCAGTTGCAGAGGGAGGTGTTCAGACCCAGGGTCCTGAGCTTGGAGGTGACAATGGTGTTGAACACTGATCTGTAGTAAATCAACAGCGTTCTCATATACAGTAGGTATTGCTCTTCCTTTATCTAGTATTCTCCTTTTGCTCGTGTGATGACTCTCCGGAGGTCGTAGCGGGACTTCTTGTACTTCTTGTTCCTGTCCTCAGCCATAGCCTTAGGGTTGTCTGCGATAGCCCTGTGTGCTGTAGCCCTGTCCTATAGTTTAGCTCCAACCTCAGGGGTAATCCATGGCTTTTAATTTGGGGAAGCAGTGAACCTTAACTATGGGGACAACATTGCCGATGCATTTCCTAATGAAGCCGGTGATGGAGTTGGTTAGCTTGTCGATGTTATTGGCGGAGTCTCAAAACATATTCCGATCAGCACTAGCAAAACAATCCTCTAGCATAATCTCTGATTCTGGTGATCATTTCTCAATGAAGCGCGTCACGGCTACTTCCTGTTTGAGCTTCTGCTTGTAAACAGAATTTCGCATGCCATTGGGGGTATCTTGTCCGAGAGCCATGTTTCAGAAAAGCAGAAAATATTGCAGTATTGAGAGTCCCGTTGGTGGCTGGCTTTGCCTTCGCCTAAATCTCGCTAGGATTCCCTCTCTCTTGCCTCTGTAACGGCGGCGTTTCCTCTTGCGTAGCCCGAAAATTGGGTCCCACGCAGTGAACCTTAACTAGCTATGATGAAGAGGCTAACCACTCCCCCTCTCGATTTCTCTGACTGCACTGTCCTGTCCGTGTGGCGAATGGAGAATCCATCGAGTTGGATAGCATTGGGGGGTTTCTTGTCCGAGAGCCATGTTTCAGAGAAGCAGAACATATTGCAGTATTGAGAGTCCCGTTGGTGGCTGGCTTTCCCTTCGCCTAAATCTTGCTAGGATTCTCCCTCTCTTGCCTCTGTAACGGCGGCGTTTCCTCTTGCGTAGCACAAAAATTGGGTCCCAAGCAATGAACCTTAACTATGGGGACAACATTGCCGATGCATTTCCTGATAGAGTTGGTTAGCTTGTCGATGTTATTGGCAAAGTCTCAAAACATATTCCAATCAGCACTAGCAAAACAATCCTCTAGCATAATCTCTGATTCTGGTGATAATTTCTCAATGAAGCGCGCCACGGCTACTTCCTGTTTGAGCTTCTGCTTGTAAACAGGAATCAGGAGTACGTAGTCATGATCTAATTTGCTGAATGGCGGACGAGGGAGGGCCTTGTATGCTTGCTTGTGGGTAGAATAACAGTGGCGTCGGAGACGTGTTGATGGAAGTTGGGCATCAAGTGTCTTAATGATGTGGAATTAAAATCACAGGCAACCAGACATGCAGCCTCTGGATGTAAGTTTTCCTGCTTGTTTATAGCCTTGTATAGTTCAGTAAGTGCCAGCTTGTTATTTTTCTTGTCCTGAGGAGGAATATATACAACAGTCACGATAACAGCTGAAAACTCCCTCGGGAGGTAGAAGTGGCGCCATTTGACCATCAGGTATTCCAAGACCGGTGAACAATGGGTTGACACTTCCACTGAACTCGAGTCAGCACACCAGTTGTTGTTGATGAAGAGGCTAACCCCTCCCCCTCTCAATTTCTCTGACTGCGTTGTCCTGTCCACGTGGTTAATGGAGAATCCATCGAGTTGGATAGCATTGGGGAGTATCTTGTCCGAGAGCCATGTTTCAGAAAAGCAGAACATATTGCAGTATTGAGAGTCCCGTTGGTGACTGGCTTTCCCTTCGCCTAAATCTCGCTCGGATTCCCCCTCTCTTGCCTCTGTAACGGTGGCGTTTCCTCTTGTGTAGCCCGAAAATTAGGTCAGAAGTACAGAAAGAGCCCTGGGCAGATGAGTCAAAGTCAAAGTTGAAGCCAGAATTGCGGTAAGTAACTTCTGATCTGATGTTCAAAAGTTATTGTCGGTTGTAAGAAATGATAGTGTATACATTCAGTGAAAATTACAAAAAATGACAAAAAAATGACAAAAGAATTACAAAATAGCTAAGTTGGGTGGAGTTTGCAAAACGCCGCCCATCCAGTAAACCGCCATCATTTGTGTCTGTTCTGGATTCAAAGGTGGGTCCAACCCGGTACTCTATGAGTGTACCTAATAAACTGACCGATGAGTGTATATTTGTGTGTCTGTGTCTGTGTGTGTGTATGTTTGTGTGGATGTGTGTGTTTGTGAGTGAGTGCATGTGTGCTAAGGTGCAGAGAATCAGAACAGGTGCTGAATCAGAACAAGTCCATTTCAAGTGTTCGGCAGCCTGATGGCTTGTAGATAGAAATGGCATCTTAGCCTGTCGGTATCAGACCTCATGCTTCTATAATATCTGTCCGACGGTAAGGGAGTGAACAGCTCGTGGCTGGGGTGTGTGGGGTCCTTGATGATGCTACGGGCTTTCTTCAGGGTGGGAGCATTGTCCCGGTGATGTACTGGGCTGTCTTCACCACCTGCTGGAGGGCCTTGCAGTTGTGGACAGAGCAATTCCCGTTCCAGGCTGTGATGCAACGGGTCAGGACGCTGTCAGTGGTACAGTGGTAGTATTTGGAGAAGACGTGGGGTGGCATGCAAAATTTCTTCAGCCGCCTTAGAGACGTTGTTCTATAGTTGAGGAAGACACAAGCAGCTGTGTTTGTGTTTGATATTATGAAGATGTCGCATGAGAATATTCAACCATCCCCATGTCAAAGCTACTGATGTCTCCACGATTACAGAGGTAGAATGAAAACCAACGCTGCTGCTGACCCCAAGGGCTGGAGTTGGCAAAACATGACTGCTGTATGCTTAGTGATGAATTAAAATGGCACCTGTGGAACCCAGTACATCCTTTGTAGCCTGGCCAGATAGTGATGACCCCGTGCTTTAGCTTGGGGACACATAATGACAAGGGTCACTTCTGAGATGATCTCTGGACCACTGAAGGCATGGTGGCACCCTATCCTCTATTATAGTGCACTATTTTGGACACAGCCCTAGGGTTGAGCCTCTTCTCTCCTGTTATCCTGTTCTCTCTGTCATGGACCTCCACCCTGCTCTTAGTGACTACTAGGAAGTACAAAGGAATATGTCAACAATAAGGTGTCTGAAAAACATCTAACCCCACTCCAGTGTTACTATAGTTACAGTAGCTGCAGTGGAGGCCAGGGCAGATAAACATCTAACCCCACTCCAGTGTTACTATAGTTACAGTAGCTGCAGTGGAGGCCAGGGCAGATAAACATCTAACCCCACTCCAGTGTTACTATAGTTACAGTAGCTGTAGTGGAGGCCAGGGCAGATAAACATCTAACCCCACTCCAGTGTTACTATAGTTACAGTAGCTGTAGTGGAGGCCAGGGCAGATAAACATCTAACCCCACTCCAGTGTTACTATAGTTACAGTAGCTGTAGTGGAGGCCAGGGCAGATAAACATCTAACCCCACTCCAGTGTTACTATAGTTACAGTAGCTGCAGTGGAGGCCAGGGCAGATAAACATCTAACCCCACTCCAGTGTTACTATAGTTACAGTAGCTGCAGTGGAGGCCAGGGCAGATAAACATCTAACCCCACTCCAGTGTTACTATAGTTACAGTAGCTGCAGTGGAGGCCAGGGCAGATAGAACTCAATAGCTTTGTCTTTCTAAACACTCTGTTCAATCTGTCAGCTAGACCCCAACGTCGTGCCACTAACACCTGATCAACAGCTCCTGCATCACTCCCCCATGTGTGTGAGTGTGTGTGTGTGTGTGTGTGTGTGTGTGTGTGTGTGTGTGTGTGTGTGTGTGTGTGTGTGTGTGTGTGTGTGTGTGTGTAAGTGTGTGTGTAAGTGTGTGTGTGTGTGTGTGTAAGTGTGTGTGTGAGAAATAGAGAGAGAGAGAGAGAGCATGAGTTATGTGTGTGTGCGGAAGCTCAAGCTGTCAAACTCAACGGGTGAGATTTTTCCTCAAAGTCAAACTGTATTTTTTATTTGTCATGTGCTTCGTAAAACAACAGCTGTAGACTAACAGTGAAATGCTTACTCACTGGCCCTTCCCAACAATGCAGAGAGAGAAAAAAAGAGAAATAATAGAGAAATAATATCACAAGGAATAAATACACATTGAGTAACGATAATGACAACAGGTGTCCTGGCTAAATTCCTAATCTGGCCCTAATACCATTTTGGCCACCTAATCATCCCTAGCCTCCAATTGGCTCATTCATCTCATCTTCTCTCCCCTGTAACTATTCCCCAGGTCATTGCTGTAAATGAGAACGTGTTCTCAGTCAACTTATCTGCTAAAATAAAAATTCTAAATACAAATAACCTCTCAGGATTACAACCAAATGATGCTAAGTGTATTGGATCACATTACGTATTGGATCACAATTCTTTTGTACTTTTACATTACCGTGTAGTTTATCAATAAAATGGTCTGACGATGAATTGGACATACTCGGTATTCATATCCCAGAAGAAAGAAATTATCTCACAACGATACATTTTAATAGTAAGTTAGCAAAAATAGATAAGATCTTTCTATGATGGAAAGGAAAATAACTCTTTATTTGTGGAAAAATCACCCTGATTATCTCTTTAGTCATATCCCAGTTCACCTATTTGCTTGTGGCCTTGCCTATACATAATTATATGAGAAAATAATATTCAATTTGATTTGGAATGGCAAGCCAGACAAAATTAAACGGGCCTATTTATATAATAAATATGAATTCGGATGGCAGATATGATTAAATATTAAAGCATTAGACTTCTCACATCAAGGCTTTAGTCATACACAAGTTATGCTTAAATCCAAACTGGTTCTCTAGCAGATTAGTAAGAATGTTAGTAAGAACAAAGAACAAAAAATATTATGGGTAACTCAAATAAACTAAATAAAAACTATATTTTCTGAGGAAAATAAATAAATAAATATATATATATATATATACTGTTTGTCTTCATCTTGACTATTTTCTACATTGTAGAATAATAGTAAAGACATCAAAACTATGAAATAACACATATGGAATCATGTAGTAACCAAAAGTGTTAAACAAATGAAAATATATATTTTATTTTAGATTCTTCAAAGTAGCCACCCTTTGCCTTGATGATTTCTGAGGCTGATAACTCTAATGAACTTTTCCTCTGCAGCAGAGGTAACTCTGGGTCTTCCTTTTCTTTGGCGGTCCTCATGAGAGCCAGTTTCATCATAGCACTTGATGGTTTGCGACTGCACTTGAAGAAACTTTCAAAGTTCTTGAAATGTTCCATATTAACTGACCTTCATGTCTTAAAGTTATGATGGACTGTCGTTTCTCTTTGCTTATTTGAGCTGTTCTTACCATAATACGGACTTGGTCTTTCACCAAATAGGGCTATTTCCGTATACCATCCCTATCTTTTCACAACACAACTGATTGGCTCAAACGCATTAAGAAGGAAAGATATTCCATAAATTCATTTTTAACAAGGTACACCTGTTAATTGAAATGCATTTCTGAGGAGTACCTCATGAAGCTGGTTGAGAGAATGCCCAGCGTGTATAAAGCTGTCACCAAGGCAAAGGGTGGCTACTTTGAAGAATATCAAATATAAAATATATTTTGGTTTGTTCAGCACTTTTTTGGTTACTACATGATTCCATGTGTTATTTCATAGTTTTGATGTCTTCACTATTATTCTACAATGTAAAGAATAGTAAAAATAAAGGATAACCCTCTCTCTCTGTCTCTCTCTCTCAGACTCCCTCACTCCCTTTCTTGATCTCTTCCTCACTCCTTCCCTCTCTCCCTCATTCCCACCTTTCCTCCCTCCCTCGCGGTCTCTCTCTCTCTCTCTCTCTCTCGGTCTCCCTCTCTCTGTTTCTTGCTCCCTCCCTTTCTCCTTCCCTCTCTCGACCTCTCCCGCTTTTATGATATGAAAGAAAGAATGTACACATGAGGCTCAGCCTCTATATTTATCTATGGAAGATAAAAGGGCAGACATGACATGGACAATGCATTTATTTTATCCTTCAGATGGGTATCAACATGATATTAGATAAGGGACACAAACACACACACACACACACACACACACACACATACATACATACATACACACAATACCATTCCAGAATTGCACATTGATTGGATTATTGGCCAGCGGCAGTCTGGAAGGCAGGATGTATTGGGGCTATATGTGTGTAAAATGGCCATAAGATTGAAGCAAGTGTGTGTGTGTGTTTGTGTTGTCATAGGTGAATGACTGCAATGTGTTTGCATATATGTGTGTATGTGTTTGTTTCATCTGTGTGTGCGTGTTTTCCTTGGGTTGGTAATATCTATGTCTTTGTATGAGACTCTCCAGACCCTGCAGCTCCTAGTTGCTATGCTGTCCAACAATGTTGTTCGATAGAAGGACAAGACAAGAGATCCACATCATTTCTTGATAAATACTAGGCAAATACGAATAGGACAACATACCAGTTAAAATAACGCTACAAACGCCCATACCACCCCAACTCTCCTTACCTCACCACCCAGCCTAACACACAGTCTTCATCTCCAGCCAAACACCAACTCTCCTTACCTCACCACCCAGCCTAACACACAGTCTTCATCTCCAGCCAAACACCAACTCTCCTTACCTCACCACCCAGTCTAACACACAGTCTTCATCTCCAGCCAAACACCAACTCTCCTTACCTCACCACCCAGCCTAACACACAGTCTTCATCTCCAGCCAAACACCAACTCTCCTTACCTCACCACCCAGTCTAACACACAGTCTTCATCTCCAGCCAAACACCAACTCTCCTTACCTCACCACCCAGTCTAACACACAGTCTTCATCTCCAGCCAAACACCAACTCTCCTTACCTCACCACCCAGTCTAACACACAGTCTTCATCTCCAGCCAAACACCAACTCTCCTTACCTCACCACCCAGCCTAACACACAGTCTTCATCTCCAGCCAAACACCAACTCTCCTTACCTCACCACCCAGTCTAACACACAGTCTTCATCTCCAGCCAAACACCAACTCTCCTTACCTCACCACCCAGCCTAACACACAGTCTTCATCTCCAGCCAAACACCAACTCTCCTTACCTCACCACCCAGTCTAACACACAGTCTTCATCTCCAGCCAAACACCAACTCTCCTTACCTCACCACCCAGCCTAACACACAGTCTTCATCTCCAGCCAAACACCAACTCTCCTTACCTCACCACCCAGTCTAACACACAGTCTTCATCTCCAGCCAAACACCAACTCTCCTTACCTCACCACCCAGTCTAACACACAGTCTTCATCTCCAGCCAAACACCAACTCTCCTTACCTCACCACCCAGTCTAACACACAGTCTTCATCTCCAGCCAAACACCAACTCTCCTTACCTCACCACCCAGTCTAACACACAGTCTTCATCTCCAGCCAAACACCAACTCTCCTTACCTCACCACCCAGTCTAACACACAGTCTTCATCTCCAGCCAAACACCAACTCTCCTTACCTCACCACCCAGCCTAACACACAGTCTTCATCTCCAGCCAAACACCAACTCTCCTTACCTCACCACCCAGTCTAACACACAGTCTTCATCTCCAGCCAAACACCAACTCTCCTTACCTCACCACCCAGTCTAACACACAGTCTTCATCTCCAGCCAAACACCAACTCTCCTTACCTCACCACCCAGCCTAACACACAGTCTTCATCTCCAGCCAAACACCAACTCTCCTTACCTCACCACCCAGCCTAACACACAGTCTTCATCTCCAGCCAAACACCAACTCTCCTTACCTCACCACCCAGTCTAACACACAGTCTTCATCTCCAGCCAAACACCAACTCTCCTTACCTCACCACCCAGTCTAACACACAGTCTTCATCTCCAGCCAAACACCAACTCTCCTTACCTCACCACCCAGTCTAACACACAGTCTTCATCTCCAGCCAAACACCAACTCTCCTTACCTCACCACCCAGCCTAACACACAGTCTTCATCTCCAGCCAAACACCAACTCACCAAGCCTCACACATGGACACCATCATTGATATCGGCTCTCTCTGAATAAATCAAAGGCTTGTTTTAATACTAGTAAACTAGTGGGTTCTCTGAGAGGAGAGTGCGAGCTATGGCAGGGTGTGATTGCCTGAGCAGCATCTCTGGAGTATGAGGTCTAGCGTAGGCAGGAACTGGCCTTTTCCCCTCCTGTCCCACGTTCAACCAGCTAGCCTAGTGCTGCCTGCCGCAACATTAGCATTCCAACCACAGCTGTGCCACTGCGCCTCATCGCTCACTTCAAACATCTACAAAATCATACAACAAACCGCTCACTGGGTGCTCACTGCTAAAAGCTAATACACTAAGACCACTGCCAATAAAGAACGATAACACCCTGCTCAAAGCTTGCACACGGCTAACACGCTCACAATCACAACTCACAGGCTGAAAAACACACCACCCCAGCATACTGTCATTGGTGCCAGTGTGTGTGTGTGATTGTGTGTAGGGACGCAGAAAGAGGTTCTCCTCTGTTATTCACGCATCAAGTCCCCCCACACACACACGTCCCCACCCCCTACTCACACACACCCCCACCCCCTACCCACACACGCCCCCAACCCCTACTCACACACGTCCCCACCCCCTACTCACACACGCCCCCACCCCCTACTCACACACACGTCCCCACCCCCTACTCACACACGTCCCCACCCCCTACTCACACAAACCCCCACGTCCTACCCACACGCCCCCACCACCCACTCACACAAGCCCCCACCAAACACTCACATACACCCCCACTCGCCACACACACACCCCTACCCCTACTTACACACACCCCCAACCCCTAATTACACACGCCCCCAACCCCTAATTACACACGCCCCCAACCCCTAATTACACACGCCCCCAACCCCTAATTACACACGCCCCCAACCCCTACTTACACACTCCCCCAACCCCTACTCACACACACCCCCACTAAACACTCACACACGCCCCCAACCCCTACTCACACACGCCCCCAACCCCTACTCACACACGCCCCCACTAAACACTCAGACACGCCCCCAACCCCTACTCACACACGCCCCCAACCCCTAATTACACACGCCCCCAACCCCTAATTACACACGCCCCCAACCCCTACTTACACACGCCCCCACCCCCCACACACGCTCCCAACCCTTAATTACACACGCCCCCAACCCCTTCTCACACACGCCCCCAACCCCTACTCACACACGCCCCCACTAAACACTCACACACGCCCCCAACCCCTAATTACACACGCCCCAACCCCTAATTACACACGCCCCTAACCCCTAATTACACACGCCCCCAACCCCTACTCACACACTCCCCCTACCCCTACTTACACACGCCCCCAACCCCTACTCACACACGCCCCCAACCCCTACTTACACACGCCCCCAACCCCTACTTACACACGCCCCCAACCCCTAATTACACACGCCCCCAACCCCTACTCACACACACCCCCACCCCCCGCACACACGCCCCCAACCCCTAATTACACAGGCCCCCAACCCTTAATTACACACGCCCCCAACCCTTAATTACACACGCCCCCAACCCCTACTCACACACGTCCCCACCCACTACTCACACACGTCCCCACCCCCTACTCACACACGTCCCCACCCCCTACTCACACACACCCACACACGCCCCCAACCCCTACTCACACACGTCCCCACCCACTACTCACACACGTCCCCACCCCCTACTCACACACGCCCCCACCACCTACTCACACACACCCCCACCACCTACTCACACACGCCCCCACCACCTACTCACACGCCCCCACCACCTACTCACACACACCCCCACCCCCTACCCACACACGCCCCCACCCCCTACTCACACACGGCACCACCTCCTACCCACACACGCCACCACTACCCACTCACACACGCCCCACCACCCACTCACACAAGCCCCACCACCCACTCACACACACCCCCACTCCCCACACACGCTCCCACCCCCTACTCACACACACGTCCCCACCCCCTACTCACACACGTCCCCACCCCCTACTCACACACACACCCACCCCCTACCCACACACGCCCCCAACCCCTACTCACACACGTCCCCACCCCCTACTCACACACGTCCCCACCCCCTACTCACACACACCCCCACGTCCTACCCACACACGCCCCCACCCCCTACTCACACACGGCACCACCTCCTACCCACACTCACCCCACCACCCACTCACACAAGCCCCCACTAAACACTCACACACACCCCCACTCGCCACACACACACCCCTACCCCTACTCACACACGCCCCCAACCCCTAATTACACACGCCCCCACCCCCTACTCACACACGGCACCACCTCCTACCCACACACCCCCCACCACCCACTCACACAAGCCCCCACTAAACACTCACACACACCCCCACTCGCCACACACACGCCCCCACCCCCTACTCACACACGCCCCCAACCCCTAATTACACACGCCCCCAACCCCTACTCACACACACCCCCAACCCCCACACGCGCTCCCAACCCCTACTTACACACGCCCCCAACCCCTTCTCACACACACCCCTAACCCCCACACACGCTCCCAACCCCTACTTACACACGCCCCCACCCCCCACACACACGCCCCCACCCCCCACACACACGCCCCCACCCCCCACTCACACACGCCCCAACCCCTAAGTACACACGCCCCCAACCACCACTTACACACGCCCCCAACCCTTAATTACACACGCCCCCAACCCCTAATTACACACGCCCCCAACCCTTAATTACACACACTCCCAACCCCCACACACGCTCCCAACCCCTACTTACACACGCCCCCAACCCCTACTCACACACACCCCCACCCCCGCACACACGCCCCCAACCCCTACTCACACACGCCCCCAACCGCTACTCACACACACCCCCACTCGCCACACACACACCCCTACCCCTACTCACACACGCCCCCAACCCCTAATTACACACGCCCCCAACCCCTACTCACACACGCCCCCAACCGCTACTCACACACACCCCCACTCGCCACACACACACCCCTACCCCTACTCACACACGCCCCCAACCCCTAATTACACACGCCCCCACCCCCTACTCACACACACCCCCAACCCCCACACACTCTCCCAACCCCTACTTACACACACCCCCAACCCCCACACACGCTCCCAACCCCTACTCACACACACCCCCACCCCCGCACACACGCCCCCAACCCCTACTCACACACGCCCCCAACCGCTACTCACACACACCCCCACTCGCCACACACACACCCCTACCCCTACTCACACACGCCCCCAACCCCTAATTACACACGCCCCCACCCCCTACTCACACACACCCCCAACCCCCACACACTCTCCCAACCCCTACTTACACACGCCCCCAACCCCTACTCACACACACCCCCAACCCCCACACACGCTCCCAACCCCTACTTACACACCCCCCCACCCCCCACACACACGCCCCCACCCCCCACTCACACACGCCCCCACCCTCCACTCACACACGCCCCCACTAAACACTCACACACACCCCCAACCCCTACTTACACACACCCCCAACCCCTAATTACACACGCCCCCAACCCCTACTCACACATGCCCCCAACCCCTACTTACACACACCCCCAACCCCTACTTACACACACCCCCAACCCCTACTTACACACACCCCCAACCCCTAATTACACACGCCCCCAACCCCTACTTACACACGCCCCCAACCCCTAATTACACACACCCCCAACCCCTAATTACACACGCCCCCAACCCCTACTCACACATGCCCCCAACCCCTACTCACACACACCCCCACTAAACACTCACACACGCCCCCAACCCCTAATTACACACGCCCCCAACCCCTACTTAGACACGCCCTCAACCCCTACTCACACACACCCCCACCCCCACACACGCTCCCAACCCCTAATTACACACGCCCCCACCCCCCACACACACGCCCCCACCCCCCACTCACACACGCCCCCACCCTCCACTCACGCACGCCCCCACTAAACACTCACACACACCCCCACCCCCCGCACACACGCCCCCAACCCCTACTTACACACACCCCCAACCCCTACTCACACACACCCCCAACCCCCACACACGCTCCCAACCCCTAATTACACACGCCCCCAACCCCTACTTACACACGCCCCCAACCCCTACTCACACACACCCCCACCCCCCGCACACACGCCCCCAACCCCTACTCACACACGCCCCCAACCCCTACTCACACACGCCCCCAACCCCTACTTACACACGCCCCCGACCCCTACTTACACACGCCCCCAACCCCTACTCACACACGCCCCCAACCCCTACTTACACACGCCCCCAACCCCTACTTACACACGCCCCCAACCCCTACTCACACACACGCCCCCAACCCCTACTTACACACACCCCCACCCCCCGCACACACACCCCCAACCCCTACTCACACACGCCCCCAACCCCTACTCACACACGCCCCCAACCCTTAATTACACACGCCCCCAACCCTTAATTACACACGCCCCCAACCCCTACTCACACACGTCCCCACCCACTACTCACACACGTCCCCACCCCCTACTCACACACGTCCCCACCCCCACACACCCCATCCATACTCACACATGCCCCCACTCACACACGCCCCCACCCCCCACTCACACACACCCCCACCCCCTACTGACACACGCCCCCACCCCCCACTCACACGCGGCCCCACCCCCCACTCGCCCCCACCCCCTCTTGCCTCACACACACCGAGGCAGCCCCAGAGGTTCCACTCCAGTACCTTCCAGACAAAACGCTACGCAAATACGCTTATAACGTTACCTAATTGTCTTTCTGAGTAATGAATTATGTATATTGTTTTGTGTGGAACACAAACATGCACACACATATGCACACACGAACAAACACACACATGCACAAAAACACACACACACAAGCTAACACATACATAGACTCACACACTCACGCACACACAAACACAATGGCACTCACTTTACAGCAGTAACATCTGCAGATCATTTTTGTGAGCGACCAAGCAAAAAATAACAGCATTACAGTCGTACTTGCTCAGTCATACCTCCATCCCTCACACTTCATCACCCACTGTGGTCTCTGTTTAAACAGATCAGGGTATGGTAGACTAGTAGACTCTACTCTCCGGACTGCTTCCTCCCTTTTGCATATTGTCAAATATATTTGGGGGGAATGTGTATACCTCATCAAGAGCGTCATTACTGAAAGATCATGTCATCAAACTTTTCTCTTTCAATTATACTTGAAAGTTTTTTATTTTATACTTATTTTCCTTACTTGTTATAATGATTCATGAAGTCTGTCATAGATGTGGAGTGTGAATAGCATGCTAAGACAGAAAAGTGTTTCTGTATGCTATGCTGCAGATGTAGTTGCTGTTTCATGTTTCTTTACTTCAGCTATATCATTAAACCATCTCCGTCGCTAACACTACAAACAATTAACTCAATGAGGAAGGAAGTAACTCTTGCTGTCTATGTACTACCATGTTAGTGTATGTAAGTGTGTGTGCTGTGTGTGCTGTTCTGTGCATTGGGAGTTACTGTTAGCCTTGAGAGCTAGCATGTGACGTTATAATATACTGTATGTGTTGATTGAGTTAGCATGTCATAGCGGGCTTATGTGTGTTTGCTGCTGCGCTGTTCATCGGGAATAAGCATTCAGCCGATGCCAGCGAGCGTTAGCATTTGGATGCTATGGTACGTGTGCTGTGCTCTGCTGTGCATTGGGAGTTGACATGTTAGCCATCAGCCGTCAGCCCCCAGCCCCCGGCCCCCGGCCCCCAGCGTCAGCCCCCAGCCCCCGGCCCCCACCGTCAGCCCCCAGCGCCAGCCCCAAGCATCAGCCCCCAGCGCCGGCCCCCAGCCCCCGGCCCCCAGCCCCTGGCCCCCAGCGTCAGCCCCCAGCCCCCGGCCCCCACCGTCAGCCTCCAGCGCCAGCCCCATCTCCCAGCCCACCAGCCCCCAGCCCCCAGCGCCGGCCCCCAGCCCCTGGCCCCCACCGTCAGCCCCCAGCACCAGCCCCATCTCCCAGCCCACCAGCCCCCAGCCCGAGCTCTGGGTAATGATGGGCGTGAGAGACGAAGAGGGTGTGGGAGAAGGTTGTTAATTGGAAAATGCGTACCTTTTAATAAATTCATGTAGGAGGGCTGTAGATAATGGAAAGTCAAGTGTGTGTGTGTGTGTGTGTGTGTGTGTGTGTGTGTGTGTGTGTGTGTGTGTGTGTGTGTGTGTGTGTGTGTGCATCAAAACTGCATACAACAGCAATTGAAAGATATTTCATGTAGTAGCCATAAGCGAATAACCCAAGCAGAATATACGATATAATCCCATAGTACAAGACTCCAACTGCTGAGATGTCAACCCTGTCGGAGAAATCAAATGTTCCTCGTTTGAATCTTTTTTTCTCTGCGCTGTCTTTTCCCTGTTAGCCTGGAGACAACAGGAATATTGCAGTGCTAAAGCATCATATTTGTTTTCTGCTAAGGCCTAAATTAGATCATAGTGACAAGGCTACATAGTTGTTTTATAGATAAACGTTTCCTTGACATAGGGATCGGTTTCCTGTAGCAGATTATGGAAGGAGACAGTAGATAGGACTAGAGCATAGCCGAAGGGAGAGATCGACTCATTTAAACCCAATATCGCACACACCCTTCCTCAGAACAGAAAAAACATCCAGTGTGTTTCACTCTCTCATGTATACACGTGCACGTGCATGCACGTTGACAGACAGACAGAAGACAAACAGACACACACACATGCACACAGTGATGGTTGCCATAGGGCCTCAGCTAAAAGCAAATATCAATGTCAGCTACTCACTGTACCAAAATGTAAATAACAGAGTCCTGACACACACAGAGTCCTGTGAAGTAAGTAGTCTAGTTGAAAGCGTGGTTGTTTAGCATGCGGCCAGCAGCAAAGCCAAGAACAGACCAGAAATACATAATCCTGTGTTTACAGGCCCTTTCTTCCTTCTCTGCATGACACTGACACTTAAGTCATACTGCCGTGCTCAACCGCTCCTGGTAATGAGTGTGTGTGTGTGTGTGTGTGTGTGTGTGTGTGTGTGTGTGTGTGTGTGTGTGTGTGTGTGTGTGTGTGTGTGTGTGTGTGTGTGGGCACAAACACTACAGGGGGGAATGTGAGTGTATGTGCAGGAAAGTGTGTGTACATGGGGGTGGGAGTGGGGGGACGGTGTTGTGTGTTTGTCTATACGTGGGTGTTTGCAAGGGAATGTGTATGTGCGTGTCTGTATCTGTGTGTGTTTATGTGATTGTCTGTGTGCATGTTTGTGTGTTTGTGTGAGAGAGAGAGAGATGCAAGGCAGTTGATTAAAATGTCTGCGTTCTACCTAAAGCAGCTCAAGGTATTTCTACCTGACTTTCCCAGTGTTCTAGAAGCTCTGAGGAGAGTGTCCACGTGGGTAGGGCAAATATTTCTCACAGAGCCCATAGCCTCTTTCTTAGGCCAAATCCTGATTTTGGATTGAGTTCATGTTGACTTTGATTTCTTTTTCGAGAAGTTCATTATTGTTTATCAGTTTTGTTAGCCCTTCGGCCAACATTATTATTTACCTCTCATGCTACACCTTCTATCATTATTTTTTCCCACCTTATTCATGCCCTGAAGCCTGCAAAGCATGTTTACCTTTTCACAGTCAGACCTACAGTATATGCAGAGACGTAAGTCCTGTTCAGTTACATTTTATTCAGAGAAATGAATGTTAGTTTAGTATAGTTTACCTGACGTGTTCAACGCAGTGCCAGATTGCTTACTCATCACCAACACTCCCCTATTTATCTCATCACTGCTTTTATTCAGGCCACTTTCCTCCTTTCATTTAATGTGTTCTGAACTCTCATTCTGCCTGAATGTTAGTTCATTAAACCCAGCTCTCTATGAGACTCAGTGATCAGGTACTTCCCCTAAACCATGCTACACTGATTCATCTGCATTCCAAATGCAATTGCCACACTCGGAGTCTCCAGAAACACAAAAATGTAGTTTATCGCCACCACCACTAACCCCCCCCCCCACCACCACCAGCACCACCACCACCACCACCAGCAGTCACAGCAATATAACTTTCTAAACATCTGCCTGATTCCGGAACGCATCGCCCATCCATAAACCCTTACACTCTGATTATTCCATCATATCATTACTGTATGAGCTGTGTGCCTGGCAGCGTGCAGCAAACAGCAGTCTGGTAGTTGTGGGTGTATCAAGCGTGGAAGGAACCCGGGCGCTGGTTTTCGTCAGCCATCCCAGCGGTACACGGGAAGGAACTGGTCTGTTCCCTGGTCTGTTCAAAGAAACTTACCTCCAACAGAGAACTGATCAAAATACTGCTACTTAACAAGTGGTGAATTCAGATTTCAGATTTATAGTTGAGAAACAGACAAACAGTCTCACAGGAGGACATCAGGAAAGATGGAGAGGAGTTCAGGTCTTGTGTAGCTGAGGGGTGTGTGTGTGTCTGTGTGTGTGCTGTACAAGACTGTATGTGTATTTGTGTGTGTGTGTGTGTGTGTGTGTGTGTGTGTGTGTGTGTGTGTGTGTGTGTGTGTGCGCGCACGCATGTATAGCTCTGAGGGGTGTGTGTGTGTCTGTGTGTGTGCTGTACAAGACTGTATGTGTATTTGTGTGTGTGTGTGTGTGTGTGTGTGTGTGTGTGTGTGTGTGTGTGTGTGTGTGTGTGTGTGTGTGCGTGCGTGCGTGCGTGCGTGCGTGCGTGCGTGTGTGTGTGTGCATGTATAGCTCTGAGGGCTGTGTGTGTGTGTTTCTCACTCTGTTTCAGGTCCCATCCCTGTCAGTGTAATAGTTTAAGGACGTGCTCCATTCCCTTTCTGGATTAATGCTGGCTCTATCCTGTCTGCTGTCAGCTCACCGCTCCAGTCTTACACCCCAGCTACAGCCCCGGAACAAACCCACTGTGTGTGTGTATACACCTACTGAAAGGTTAGTTATCTAGAGGATGACTACGTCTCTCTTGGTAATATTTTAGTTCAGTCCACTGTCACTTAAAGTCAATATATTACAGTACAACTCACCTAGATGTAGCACACTGACTTTTGTGTATGGAGAATGTGTGTATTGAGAATATGTGCATTGAGAATGTGTGTATTGAGAATGTGTGTATTGAGAATGTGTGTATTGAGAATATGTGTATTGAGAATGTGTGTATTGGGAATGTGTGCATTGAGAATGTGTGCATTGAGAATGTGTGTATTGAGAACGTGTGCATTGAGAATGTGGATTTTGCTAGTGTACACAGTGTGTCCATGTAACAGTGTAGGTTCCGTCCCTCTCTTCGCACCAACCTGGGCTCAAACCAGGGACCCTTGCACACATCAGCAACTGACACCCCACGAAGCTTTGTTACCCATCGCGCCACAAAAGCCGCGGCCCTACTTCAAGTCTCAGAGCGAGTGACGTCACTGATTGAAACGCTATTAGCGCGCACCACCGCTAACTAACTAGCCATTTCACATCGGTTACATCCATTGGGAATGCTAGTTTTATCAGGGTTGAGGGTTGGGGATAGAGGTGTGGGATTGCTGTAGGTCAGCACTGGGAGTAGAGGCCAGTCATTCCTGTATTTCCAGGGTTAAATACCTTGGAGCTGGGATAAATACATTACAGATCGGACTGCTCCTCTCCTCTCCGGCCCTGCATTTGGAGTACTAATGGCCAGCCGGCCCAGAGAGTGTGAGGGTGAGTGAGTGTGGGTGGGTTTGTGTGTGAGTGAGTGAGTTTGTGCGTGCGTGCGTGTGTTTATTTGAATTTGTCCTGGGTGCAAAGGAATGCCAGTGGAAATAGGGTGATGGCAACCTTGATATTGATACATGAAGCTTGTCAAGTACAGGACTGCAATGTATCCACGGCAGCCAGAGAGTTCAACAGAGGACAGGACGGAGAAGATCATTAAATGTCCATATATTGTAAAGTGAAATATAGGCCTTGTTCAGACCCATGAAATAAGTTGGAGTTGGATCAATAGACCAATAGATAATCAATGATTAATGTTCTTTCCAATATAGTGTATGGTAATTTCATGGTACCTATGCAAAACTATTAATTGTCTTAACATTTTGTGTCTACTGTATATATAGTTGAAACAATATTCTTGAGAAAAATATTGAAAGGGGGTCCTATTGATCGAGATTGTATTATCTCATTCCTTCATCCACAACTAAAATCTTCATGTTTTTATACAATGTTTGTTAAGTTGCCTATATGGAAATCAGACTTGATCTGATCATATCTTAAGGTAAAACAGAGTGCATGTTGGGATGTGTGTAGGAGGAAGGGAAAAAGAGGTCTCAAACAAGACCAGAAGCAACATCCTCTAAGGCCATGTTTGAACCTGAACCTGTTCTTTGAGGAGGTATAAACCACTAACCACCCACCCACTCGCCACACACACACACACAGTCACTCAGCTGACTGTCAGCCCATACCAATGAAATTCCATGCTGGGCCTCTCCCTGGCACAGGCTGCATTGATTATCTGTCAGGGGGAGAGCAGAGATGGGGCTGGCTGGAGAGAGGAGAGTAGAATGAGAATGAGGGAGGAAGTAGAGAGGGAGGGAGAGATCAAGGTGGGGAGAGATCAGGGTGGGGAGAGATCAGGGTGGGGAGAGATCAAGGTGGGGAGAGATCAAGGTGGGGAGAGATCAGGGTGGGGAGAGATCAGGGTGGGGAAAGATCAAGGTGGGGAGAGATCAGAATGGGGAGAGATCAGGGTGGGGAGAGATCAAGGTGGGGAGAGATCAGAATGGGGAGAGATCAAGGTGGGGAGAGATCAAGGTGGGGAGAGATCAGGGTGGGGAGAGATCAGGGTGGGGAAAGATCAAGGTGGGGAGAGATCAGAATGGGGAGAGATCAGGGTGGGGAGAGATCAAGGTGGGGAGAGATCAGTGTGGGGAGAGATTGATCATTGAGGATAGGGGGAAAGAACATAATAGAAGAGATAGAGAAAATTGAGGAGAAGGAGAGGACCCAGTGGAGGGTGGGAAGGAGTGATGGTGTGAGGGAGAAATAAAGGGGGATGAGAAATTGTGATGAAGGGACGGAGAGATGGACAGAGAGAGGAGGGGAGGAGAGTTAGAGGGGAGGATGAAAGGGACAAAGGGATAAAGAAGAGACTGAGGGAAGGGGAGGGGGTAAATTAAAGGAAGTCTGGGAGAGAACACAATCCAAAGCACGCTGGAGGACAAAATATCACGCACATCAACCACACGTAGGCATACACTCATCCAGAAAACACACTCAAACACGCCACACAGGGCCAAAACAAAATCTGTCTCTTAACATAGAAGTGGAGAGAGAGGGAGAGAGAAAGAGAGAGAGCAATATGGGGAATCAGAGGGGAGGGAGTGAAACAGATTGGGAGAGGGAGAGAGATTACACAGGGAATGAGGGAGAGCAGTGAAAGAGGAGTGAACAAGGAATGAGACAGATGGAGAGAATGATAAACCTAGAGCTGAGGTGATAGACAGATGGATAACAAGAGGTACAGTATATCGAGATGACTCGTTTCAGGGAACTAAGCGTGTGTTGCAAGTCACGACTTCACAGGAGAGTCATTTGAATGTTATTTTTTATTAAATGCGTTTTTTTGCAGAAGTGTCTTCTGGAACATTTTAACTTTCATGTGCCTTAATAACAAACTTGTATACCATCTTGTATCCCATCATATGAATAAAGTTGTTAAATTACGAGCCTAGTTGGTTTAGCCACAGAAAAAGGCAGTAACCTTCCCGCTAGCCATGATTGGCTGAGATAATGAGTGGGCTGGACATGCCGAGAGATAAGTTTCAGATTGGTCTGCCATGTAGCATCTTCTGTCTATAAAATGAGCTGCTTGTTATGCATAGATAATACTTTCTACTACAGTTTTTTTTAAATATATAACGTTTGCCATGGAGAACTGCAAATGTGTTGCTACTGCTCTCAATAACATTCCTGCCCTGAATTTATCAGTCACTATCGACAAAGGTCAGAGGGAAAAAGTGGTGATGGACTACTTTCTGGAGGACAATCGTGCCATGCTGACTCTTTCTGACTCTGAAAATGAATCAGACATTGTAGAGTCTTCTGATGACAGTGATGGAGAAGAAATGGCGATCAACAGTGTCTTGTTGTCACAGAAGAAGTTGACCGAGTTTTGAAATCAGTTGAATATCTGGTAGAAGCAGAGTATGATAAGGAGATTAATAGAATTCTGGCGTTTGATTTCAGATTACATCTTCAAACTAAGGGCAAGCATGTTTCCACACAGAGAGGGAGAAGGATCTGATGATTCTTATGGCATTGCACACGGTCAGTGTGCAAGCTGTACAAACAAAACATAAACAAAACAGGATGTCTTATTTAATGAAAGGGGTTGCAGTCTGCCATGAAGCGTTCATCCATGTATACGTGTAAGAGTCTAGATATAGTTTCAGATATTATAAGTTTCTAATTTTGTCAGAAAATGATTTTCATTACAAGTTAAAGCTTACTGTTAGCTAGCTAGCTGGCGTTAGATGGCTGGCTCGCCATCTAAAATTGCGTGTATGAGCTGTGTAGTAATTGTATCTCAGCAATCCATTTGCATTGCTAGTTTTAGCCTAGCCATTATTTAGCTAGCATGTCTAAACAAAAGACTCCACTTTGCCAGATGAGTACATGATCCATCAAGTTAGCCAGGTGTGTCTGAAGGCTATCTATTGTATAATAATGCTAAAATATTTGTATCTGGAATTTGTCTTTCAGCATCAGCAGAACACGCCTGACACTCCTCCACCAGTCATACAAGGAGAATGGTCTGATGCTTCCTATCAAAAAGAGAGCTGGCCCAAGCAAGCACAGGTTACACGTGAAGCACGAGGACTTACAGTGTGTTGTGAACTTCATCATCAACTACGCAGAGGATAATGCAGTAGTTTTACCAGGACACCACCCAGGACACAATCACTTTGGTGGAAAGCTGCTGCCATCCCATGTGACAAAAGCAGCAGTGTGGCGTCTCTACAAGGAATCGATGACAACACTTGGTACGTAAAGCATAAGCAAGACATTTTGATTATTTAATTGACCTCCAACATGATTGGCACTACTTTTATTTATCTCACATTATTTCTGTATTTTCCAGAGGTACGTGTAGTCGTGCTGTCTTCCTTCAGGAATCTGTGGAGAAAATTGCTGCCCCACATCTCAAGCGCTAAGCCCAGGACAGACCTGTGCTGACAGTGCCAGAGGAACAACTGTCAGGTCTTCAGATCTTCCAATCTGCCAGAAGCTGTTAAATCAGCCAAGCTGAAGAAGCAAGAGCAGCATCTCCTGCTTGTTCAGAATGAGTGATCTGTCTACCAGAAGATGGTTGCTGACTGCAAGACCACCTGTCAAGACCTGCAGTTGTCTCTGGGGGCCCCTACTGAACCAGCAAGCAAGCGATAGACAGATAGATAGATAGATAGATAGATATATAGATATATAGATATATAGATAGATAGATAGATAGATAGATAGATAGATAGATAGATAGATAGATAGATAGATAGATAGATAGATAGATAGATAGATAGATAGATAGATAGATAGATATGGGAAGCAAGCTGTCACGGATCCTCCAGTACTTTCATTACGCACACCTGTCCCCTATTCCCACTGATTAGTACTTGTATAAGTGCGCCCTTTGGTTTCCATTGGGCTGTCCATTATTGTTACAATGTCCATTAGTGCGTGTGAGTACCTGTGCTGTGCGTTTTGGCTTTCATGCCATTGTGGATTGCGCAGATGATTACAGGTCTCATCCCGTGTGTTAATCATTGTGTGCGTGTGTTATTTATTCGAGGTACTCCTCGCTCTTCTGTTTTGGGTTTCTACCCTGTGTTTTGTTACGTGTTTGTTTGGTCTTCATCCTCGTGCCTTTACACGGCACGCCGTAATTTGGGCTTAATAAAAAAAAACGATTACGCATTCCTGCGCCTGTGTAACGCCCTGGCCATAGAGAGGGGTTTTTGTTCTTTATTTTGGTTAGGCCAGGGTGTTACATTGGGTGGGCGTTCTATGTGCATTTTTCTATGTTGGTTTGTTTCATTGATTTTGGCCGTGTGGCTTCCAATCAGGCACAGCTGTAGAGTGTTGTTGCTGATTTGGAGTCACACATAAGTGCCTGTTTTTCCGTTGGGGTTTTGTGGGTAATTGTTTCTGTTTCTGTTTTGTATTGCACCTGACAGTACCGTTTGGCTGTCGGTTTTCTTGTTTTGTATAGTGTTCTTTTGTCCATTAAATTACGTCAATGATGAACACTAACTCCGCTGCGCCTTGGTCTAATTCTGACGACGGCCGTTACAGCCTGTCTCCCAAATCATTCATGCCAACGTGACACAGGCAAATGCCTTTCACTGAGCTGTGTAAAGACAGACTGACAGGGGGGAAACAATTCATTTTAATATATCTTAATGTTATTTTTTTGTTTGCAGGTGCATTATTGTTCTGACCCTATGCAGCCAGGTATCCTCTACTTTTTAACTTCTCGCAAGTGAGGCTTATTTGGTGTCTGCTGTGAAGGAATACCACAACAAGTCAACTACTTGATTGATGAAGGCATGTCATCCATCAAAGGCTACAGTGGCCAAAACAAGAACAAGTTTGTTCTCTGGTATTGTGCCAAGCGGACCATGCACAAGCTCCACCATATAATTACTTTCCCATTCTTCCTTAAATGCAGTGTATGATATATCATTTTGTAGCTCTTTGTCTCTGCTTTTAGCCCATGTACAAAACACAATTTCAAAATGTTCTACATAAGAACGAATCAAGGCGGTCGGTCACAGATGGAGTGATAGTGGAGAGAGAGGTAATTGCAGAGAGAGAGGTAGAGGAAAAATGCAGCAGTGAAATGAGAGAATCTTGCAGAAAGAGAGGGAGCGAGAGAGAGAGAGAGCGATAGATTAACTGGATGTGTGTTAATAATACATTAGCATGCATTAATGTTTCACAGCTACATAGAGGTGGAGCCGCGCCAGACAAAATGCACAGAAACAGCCCAACAAAACGAACAGGATGAATAAGAGAGAAAAAACGACGGCAGAAGAGGAAATGGAAAGGGTGAGGTAGAGCGAGAGATAGAGAGTGGAGGGAGGGAGAGAGAGAGTGAGGGAATGAGGTGAAGGGAGAGAGATGAGAGTGGAGGGAGAGAGTGGAGAGACAGAGATAGTGAGTGGAGGGCGAGAGGTAGAGAGTGAAGGGCAAGAGATTTTTACAATTCAAACTTCTATGTAAACAGAGATATATCTGGATAGAACTGATGAATGTTTGTAGAGGTAAAAAATACTATAGTAATCTGGGGAATAGAAAGTGACCTGGTTTCACGGATTTAACGTGAGGAAGATAATACGTGTTATTCGTAAAACATTTGACTGGTGCCTCATTCTATTGTCGCATGGACTCACATATAACAAGGCTGTGTGTGTGTGTGTGTGTGTGCGTGTGTCACAGGGCAAGGTTGAGTAGTTGTGAGCCATCACACACAAAAGCGACATGACCTGTTTTGGAAAGGGATGTTCCAGAGAAGACCCCATTCGTCGACCATTGATTACATCCTCAGTTCACATTACACATGGACGTTCATGGTGCATGGAGAAATATTGAGTTGTGCCATCATTAGCTAATACTGTCAACTAGCCCTAACTAACCCTATCCCTAACCCTAACCCTTACCCTGTCCACTTCCTGGTTCAAACCTGACTCTAGCTTCAATCCTTACCATAACCATACACCTAACCATAACCATAACCCTAAACTTGAACCCTAACCCTAATCCAACTGATAAATGCAATGACTTGGCAAGTTGTAAATGGAGAATGCTAAAATGTATCTACTCCATCTTGTGTTTCTGATAGCTTTTCTATCTTGTGTGTTGTGGCTGGTCTTTAATACAAATCCCAACTGCATTGTGTCTTATCTCTGTACAGACCAGAATGACTTATTACTGGGCTAGACTCATTCTACAGGTTTCTTATCAATACTCTTACAGCGCTCAGGTCTGCATATACAGTACCAGTCAAAAGTTTGGACACACCTACTCATTCCAGGGTTTTTCTTAATTTTTTACTATTTTCTACAAGGTACAATAATAGTAATGACATCAAAACTATGAAATAACACATATGGAATCATGTAGTAAGCAAAAAAGTGTTATAAAAAATATAATATATATTTTATATTCTTCAAAGTAGCCATCCTTTGCCTTGATGACAGCTTTGCACACTCTTGGCATTCTCTCAACCAGCTTCACATGGAATGCTTTTACAACAGTCTTGAAAGAGTTTGCACATATGCTGAGCACTTGTTGGCTGCTTTTCCTTCACTCTGCGGACCAAGTCATCCCAAACCATCTCAATTGGGTTGAGGTCGGGCGATAGTGGAGGCCAGGTCATCTGATGCAACACTCCATCACTCTCCTTCTTGGTCAAATAGCCCTTACACAGCCTGGAGGTGTGTTGGGTCATTGTGCTGTTGAAAAATAAATGATAGTTCCACTAAGTGCAAACCAGATGGGATGGCGTATCGCTGCAGAATGCTTTGGTAGCCATGCTGGTTAAGTGTGCCTTGAATTCTAAATAAATCACAGTCAATGTCACCAGCAAAGCACCCCCACACCATCACACATCACACCTCCTCCTCCATGCTTCGCGGTGAGAACCACACATGTGGAGATCATCCGTTAACCTACTCTCTGTCTCACAAAGACACAGTGGTTTGAACCAAAAATCCTCACATTTGGACTCATTAGAGCAAAGGATAGATTTCTATTGGTCTAATGTCCATTGCTGGTGTTTCTTGGCCCAAGCAAGCCTCTTCTTATTGGTGTCCTTTAGTAGTGGTTTCTTTGCAGCAATTCAACCATGAAAGCCTGATTCACACAGTCTTCTTTTAACAATTAAAGTTGAGATGTGTCTGTTACTTGAACTCTGTGAACCATCTGAGGCTGGTAACTGTAATAAACTTTTCCTCTGCAGCAGAGGTAACTCTGGGTCTTCCTTTCCTGTTGCGGTTCTCATGAGAGCCAGTTTCATCAAAGCGCTTGATGGTATTTGCGACTGCATTTGAAGAAACTTTCAAAGTTCTTGAAATTTTCCTCATTGACTGACCTTCATGTCTTAAAGTAATGATGGCCTGTTATTTGTCTTTGCTTATTTGAGCTGTTCTTGCCATAATATGGACTTGGTCTTTTACCAAATAGGGCTATCTACTTTGAAGAATCTGAAATATAGAATGCATTTGATTTGTTGTTTAATTGTTTAATTTGCTTGCGGGACACCTGTCGACAACTTCCGGTGAAATTGGAATTCAAATAAATAATCATAAAAATGATGGATATTAATTAAAGATTTAGGTACATGCAAGTGTCTTATATCAGTTAAAAGCTTAAATTATTATTAATCTAAAGGCACTGTCCGATTTACAGTAGGCTTTACAGCGAAAGCATGCTATGCGATTGTTTGAGGGCGGCACCCCACATCAACGTTTCATAAATTCACATATAGCGATTAAATATTCACTTACTTTTGAAAATATTCCTCTGATTTGTCATCCAAAGGGTCCCAGCTACAACATGTAGTGTCGTGTTGTTAGATAAAATCCTTCTTTATATCCCAAAAAGTCAGTTTAGTTGGCACCATCAATTTGAGTAATCCACTCATTCAACGTGCAGAGAAAGGAATCCAAAAAGCTACCGCTAAACTTTGTTAAAACTAGTAAAAATATGTTTACTTTTAATCCTCAGATACCCTAAAATGTAATTAAACTATAATATTTCATACGGAAAGAAGTATGTTCAATAGGAAAGCGATATTAGCAGGTGCGCGTCTTCAACTTCGCTCACGCACACAAATTTCTAACTCTGTATCCCTGAAGAAAAACTCAGTTTTCTTACTCGTTTGGGAAGAAACATGCCTAAAAACTTGAACAAAGACTACTGACACCCAGTGGAAGCCATAGGAATTGCAGGAGCTGGATTTATTTATTTCCTTATACGTTTCATTGGAAGAGCATGGGATCTCCCCCCCAAAAAATCCAGATGTTTTTTGTGGGGATTTCCTCCTACCATATCTATTGTGTTATAGTCTCCTACATTATTTTAACATTTCTACAAACTTCAAAGTATCTTCTTTCCAAAGGTACCAATTATATGCATATCCTGGCTTCAGGGCCTGAGCAACAGGCAGTTTACTTTGGGCACGTCAGTCAGACAGGAAGTGGAGAAAAATAGACCCTGGCCATTAACACTTTTTTGGTTACTACATGAATCCATGTGTTATTTCATAGTTTTGATGTCTTCACTATTATTCTACAATGTAGAAAATAGTAAAAATAAAGAAAACCCTGGAATGTGTAGGTGTGTCCAAACTTTTGACTGGTACTGTATATTCACCAAAACTTTCATCATTCTTCATCAGTAGTCACTGATGCCATTGTTGATTAGATGCTTTTTTCATGAATTATGCTGTTTTCTCTTGAACTATTGTCTATCCACTAGAAAAGTTAAAAGTTATTCAAGTAGCTATGAAGCACAATTAGCATAGATTACCACAGATTACCTGTTAATTACTAAAATTACTGAAAATTCTAGTAACTTTGGTAAATTACCAATATTTTTGCAACCCTAGTTTTAACCATGTTTTGTAGCTGTACAGTGTTTGTTTACAATTTAATTGTTTAGAAATAATGGAGTACAGCAAGTGCTTGGGTTCTGATGGGGTAGCTAATACAGTTGAACTAAGCTCATGGGGCATGTATAAGCAATATTCTTCAAGAATCAATGGCTGTATATCAATTTAAATGTCCAAAAATGGATGTACCAATACAGGGGTGATTTTATCATGTAAATCTTAGTGGGACCAAAACAATTTTTGGGATGCATGCCAGCAAAGCCACTACACAATACAACACTAAGCACTACATTAATTGCACAATAACGGTGACAAACGGTGACCACAAACTGTTAGGGCCTACATAAAGCTGTCCCAACAGCAGAGTCCCAACAGCAGACCCAACACCTTACCACTGCTACACCTGGCTATCAGCGGAAGCTTGTCTGGCAGTGAAACATGTCATTCAGTCTCATTTACTGGCTTTAAAAAAACAGATTAATAAAGCAGACAATGAAAGCTCTTGCAATATTCGATGATTACATTTCTCAAAACCAGGTCAGATCAGTAGGTGAAATTAAGAGATGAAAATAGTCCAAATTATTAGGATGAGGCACATGGGCTACTAACAGCTTACCACACAGCATATACTTAGTATTACTTTCTTAGCTACAGTATACATATCTCACTGTCATATTACATACTTTTTCTAGCAGCAGATAAGACATTTTTGGACTCACCTTGTTGTGCTGTGCTCATTTCAACAGGAAGGGCCTTCCTGGGCAGATTTTGTCATCAAACTTTATCATCAAAGTCTGGCATTTTCAGGATTTATTGTGCTTACAAGACAACTGGGAACTCCCCCCAAAAATGTTGAATCATGATGATGTCATTGATCTTCAAGTCGTATCTCTAGAAAGAGCCCCGAGTTCCGAATGTAAAATTCCGAGTTGGATGAAAGTTCTAAACGTATTTTCCCAGTCGTAGCTTGTTTTTCCCGAGTTCCCAGTTGTCTTGAACTCACTAAAGTCAGATTTTGCAGTTCCGAATTAACAGTTGTTTAAAGCGCGGCACAAATCAAGCTTCATTGACAGCATGGCCAATGTTAAACTTTTAGAATATTTAAACTAGGAAAAGAGACCCTTAATCTTAGACTTGGGACCACACACCCACTCCACTGAATAGCAGGCACATGATTGCTTTGCAATGCTTGCAGTTAGCCTCTGAATCCTTCCAAAACACTCATTGTTGAATTTGCGATTTTCAACTTGTTGTGTAATGTTCATGTCCAATGGCCGATGAGCACCGATACATTTTATCTATAATTTCTCTTAATTATTTATCTTCATATGACAAGGATTAAAAAGGATTTGCCAGTAGATTGCCGACTTGATTCATGATGATGACTGCTAGCTAAGATTTTGAAAGTACGATGTTGACATGATCAGTCCAATCAAAGCTACAGTAGATATAAGGTGATTTGACATCATTTTATCTGTGGCCAACGACCTTCAGCCTTCTTGGACACTTCTAATGTAACTCTATGGCAGCACCCAAGGGGCTTGAATTTTCTAGATCTACCCCTAGACTTGGTGGTGACGTAGTGTCTCCATGAGTGACAGAACACTGAGTCAATCACGACGCAACGCTCCGTATTTTCTGCTGGCTTGCCCCATCACCACAGAAAGCACTGAGCTAGGCTGAAACACCTGCATTTTGGAGCTGCCTTACTCAAGAAAACTAAAAAGAGACCATGTTTGTATGCAACTTTTTTTAGCTCAATGATATTGTTTGCAACAATGATGTGACACGTATTAATGCCAAAATAACATGCAAAACAGGAAAGCGTGGCGCTCAAAATGACAGGTCCCTGAATGACAGGTCGCCACTGTATCAATCCCAGATTGCCCCTTTAATACAGTGCATATTATAAACTGTAGAGAGATGCAGGTTGCATTCACTTTGTCATTATGGGGTTTTGTGTGTAGAATTCAGGCTGTAACACAACAAAATGTGCAATAAGTCAAGAGGTATGAAAACCTTCTGAAGGCACTGTAGCTTTGTTTTTTATGCTATCTGATCACCTGAAGAGACTAGTCAAAGCTCTCTATGTGCGTGTGTGTGTGTGCGTGTGTGTGTGCATCAGGGTGTGTGCGTGTGCCTGTGCATGTGTGTGTGTGTGTTGATGATGAAAAGCCCATTCCCAGTGCTCTCATTGACAGCAGGCTAGGATGAAGTGCTGGCCTGAAACCAGGGGACCACAATTCACTCTACTCCCTCCACCTTTCCTCTACCTCCCCCTCTATCCATGTCTCCACTTCCTCACCCCTTCATCCTACCTTAATGGTAGCCCCTGGCCTTCATCTTGATAGCTCCTCCCCTACCGCCTACCCCCTACCTCATTCACACATAAACACACACCCCACCTGTGAGAGCGTGTTAGTTCATGGAGTGAACAGTAAGCATGTTTCTAGTAGAAAGCTGCTGAGGTTAGTGTTACTGTTACTGTTGTAGAACATTAGGGAGAGATAAGGGAGGTATTTTCCAAAAGTGTCCCCCCCTGATCCTCTCTCACTCTGTTTCAACAAGCTTCCACAGTCTCAGTGGAGAATCCAACATTTGTCCATAAAATCAAGTTTAGGCATTCATCTGAATGGTTAAGTTAAGGGTTAGATTTTGGGATAGGGTTAAAACTAGGGCTGTCAAATTATTAAAACAATTCATCGATTTAATGGCATTAGTTTGGCCCTAAATAGTTATAGGCATATTGTGATTTGATTGTAAGGGAAAGAAACACAAAATTATCTATATCCGAATGTTTTAATTGCATTTTCCCCATAAACAACACAAGTCAATAACATAACTATTTATGCTCCATATGTTTAAGTAGGCCTACTCTCTCTTATCAATGTTCTTGAAGTTTAACACTTGTGCACAGCACACACACAAGTACTGTTAAAGCTTTAGGCATTCTAATGAGTGTTATCCCAATTTATGATTGGAGGGTTGACTATAGGAAAAAATAAAAATAGATACAAATAACAAAGAGCTTTTAAACCTGTCCAACAATGTTATGAATTTCAAAGTAGACAATAACAACAGATCAGCCAGGTCTGAGTTAATGTAAAATTTAATACAGCTATGTCACGAGTGCTGTCTTCGAATTCCCTGTCATAAATTAGCCAAGGCGCAGCGTGCCGGTAGTTCCACATATTTATTTGTGAACTTGAACAAAACAATAAACAGGTGAAACGGAAACAAACGTGACGTTCTGGGGCTGCTCACACACAGCTGCACAAAAACAAGATCCCAGCAAAACACAGGGAAAAACAGGCTGCCTAAGTATGGCTTCCAATCAGAGACAACAAATGACAGCTGTCTCTGATTGGAAACCATACCCGGCCAAAACATAGAACACAAAACATAGAATGCCCACCCACCTATCACACCCTGACCTAGCTAAACAGAGAAAACACAGCTCTCCTAGGTCAGAGCGTGACAAGCTATTAGATCTAGCCTAGGCTACTTATCCATGCTCTTGAACATGATCTAGTCACAGGCTGCTACTACTAGAATTGGGATACTTTTCTTAAATCTTTTGATCTGAGAACTACAATAAAAACCGTAGCTAAATTGAATGGATGTCCTGTTCTGATTAAAATCATTGTGGGAAGTTATTTAAATCAAGAGACATCCAGCCATGGCATGTAAACATTATTTTGGTTAGCAAGCTAGCTAACTAACTAGCATAAGTAGTTAGCTACTTCTGTACAAATTATGTTTTTGCTGTTATCCAGGGAGGAAGAGCCAAAGAGAGAGGCTGTACTCCACCCAAAAAATCTGTCCGCGTGGAGGTCTATGAGAGATTGTCGAATTACGTGAGGCTTATTTGATCAAATATAAGTTCTGTAATGTTCAGGCTGTTACAAATGTACTGATATAAGTGGATACAGGTGGTATTCTGGCAACTTTGAGAATAATTACTTAGTTGTGCCTGTTGTTCACATGCGTATGTGCCCTCTCATTGGCTAGAATGGTCCCACCTGATCTCGCCTGCCTTCAGTCATTGTATTTCCATTGTTGGAGCGTTCACTTGGCTATCTTGTGAATGTAATTGATAATCTTTGTGTTATCTAAAGAGACGCATGGGATTGTCTTTATGGCTGCACGAAGCTGCGGATGTTTAAGCACCACAATAGAGACAGACAGCACTACCGAAACCAGGTACACACAGCACAGAGCGTGTTGTGTGTTGCGCTGCAAAGGGTCTATGCGGAAACATGCGAGTCCTTAAGGTGAAGAAATGGAGACGCAATTAACGGCATCCAAAAAAGGTCACATGTTAACGTGTTATTAAATTTGACAGCCCTAGTTAAAACAAAAACAGCTCCACATTTAGGTTTAGGCATTAATTATCAATGGTTAAGGTTTGGGATGGGGTAAAAAAAAAAGGAAAAAAAGAGTGCCTAACACTGAGATTGTACACGCGATCCTCAGAGCTGGAGCTCGCGGCTTACGCCCATCCACCATCCCCGCCCACAACGGCCTAGCAAAACACTAGCCTACTTGATGGAAATAGCTCTCACTGTTGCACCTAGTGGCCGGTTTTGAATTAATCTCCCGACGTCCTGCTTACCTGGATGGACGTCACATTTTTGGCTCTTGAGTGACCTGGCTGCTCTGTTTACCCTGGTTTAGTTTGACAACAATACAAACACACAGGATGAGGCTACCATCTCACACAAGAACACCTACACACACACACACACACACACACACACACACACACACACACACACACACACACACACACACACACACACACACACACACACACACACACAGACAGAGTCCTTCATAAATATGCAGAATAGGTCTTTCTCATCTGGATGGTGGAGCAGTGGTTGAATCACTCTCTTGGGTGCTGTTCCATCACAACAGAATGAATTAATATGGATTATGGTTGCTCAGCCATGACGCACAGAACCCACACGAACACGAGCGCACACACACAGACACACACACACACACACACACACACACACACACAAACACACA
This sequence comes from Salmo trutta, assembly GCF_901001165.1. Taxonomy (NCBI): domain Eukaryota; kingdom Metazoa; phylum Chordata; class Actinopteri; order Salmoniformes; family Salmonidae; genus Salmo; species Salmo trutta. Next base: position 21,139,448 of record NC_042972.1, read on the forward strand.
CACACACACACACACACACACACACACATCAAATGTATTTGTCACATACACATGGTTAGCAGATGTTAATGCAAGTGTAGCGAAATGCTTGTGCTTCTAGTTCCGACCATGCAGTAATATCTAACAAGTAATATAACCTAACAATTCCACAACTACCTTGTACACACAAGTGAAAAGGAATGAATACGAATATGTACATAAAAATATATAAATCAGTGATGGCCGAACGGCATAGGCAAGATGCAGTAGATGGTAAGAGTACAGTATATATATATGAGATGAGTAATGTAGGGTATTGTAAGGGCTGTCATGAGAGAGAGTAGACCAAGGCGCAGCGGAGTTAGTGTTCATCATGATATTTAATAGCAGAAAGAACACTATACAAAACAAAACGAGAAAACTGACAGCCAAACAGTCCTGTCAGGTGCAAACACTAACAGAAACAATTACCCACAAAACCCAAAGGAAAAACATGCTCCTTATGTGTGACTCCCAATCAGCAACAACGAGCTTCAGCTGTGCCTGATTGGGAGCCAAACACACGGCCCAAAACAAAGAAATACAAAAACATAGAAAAAGGAACATAGAACGCCCACCCAATGTAACACCCTGGCCTAACCAAAATAAAGAACAAAATGGCCAGGGTGTTACAGGTAGGAAACATATAAAGCGGCATTATTTAAAGTGGCCAGTGATACATTACATCAAGATGGCAAGATGTAGTAGATGGTAATGTAGGGTATGAGAACATTATATAAAGTGGCATTATTTAAAGTGGCCAGTGATACATTACATCAAGATGGCAAGATGTAGTAGATGGTAATGTAGGGTATGAGAACATTATATAAAGGGACATTGTTTAAAGTGGCTAGTGATACATTTAATTACATCAAGATGGCAAGATGCAGTAGATGGTATAGCGTACAGTATATACATATGGGGATGAGTAATGTAGGGTATGTAAACATTATATAAAGTGGCTAGTGATAAATTGATGAAATCAATTTTTCCATTATTAAAGTGACTGGAGTTGAGTCAGTATGTTGGCAGCAGCCACTCAATGTTAGTGATGGCTGTTTAAGAGTCTGATGGCCTTGAGATAGAAGCTGTTTTTCAGTCTCTCGGTCCCAGCTTTGATGCACCTGTACTGACCTCGCCTTCTGGATGATAGCGGGGTGAACAGGCAGTGGCTCGGGTGATTGTTGTCCTTGATGATCTTTTTGGCCTTCCTGTGACATCGGGTGGTGTAGGTGTCCTGGAGGGCAGGTAGTTTGCACCCAGTGATGCGTTGTGCAGACCTCACTACCCTCTGGAGAGCCTTCCAATTATGGGCGGAGCAGCTTCCGTACCAGGCGGTGATACAGCCCGACAGGATGCTCTCGATTGTGCATCTGTAAAAGTTTGTGAGTGTTTTTGGTGACAAGCCGAATTTCTTCAGCCTCCTGAGGTTGAAGAGGCGCTGCTGTGCCTTCTTCACCACGCTGTCTGTGTGGGTGGACCATTTCAGTTTGTCTGTGATGTGTACGCCGAGGAACTTAAAACTCTCCACCCTCTCCACTACTGTCCCGTCAATGTAGATAGGGGGCTGCTCCCTCTGCTGTTTCCTGAAGTCCACGATCATCTCCTTTGTTTTGTTGACATTGAGTGTGAGGTTTTCCTGACACCACACTCCGAGGGCCCTCACCTCCTCCCTATAGGTTGTCTTATCGTTGTTGGTAATCAAGCCTTCCACTGTAGTGTCGTCTGCAAAGTTGATGATTGAGTTGGATGCGTGCATGGCCACGCAGTCGTGGGTGAACAGGGAGTACAGGAGAGGGCTGAGAACGCACCCTTGTGGGGACCCAGTGTTGAGGATCAGCGGGGTGGAGATGTTGTTACCTACCCTCACCACCTGGGGGCGGCCCGTCAGGAAGTCCAGCACCCAGTTGCACAGGATGGGGTCGAGACCCAGGGTCTCGAGCTTAATGACGAGTTTGGAGGGTACTATGGTGTTAAATGCTGAGCTGTAATCGATGAACAGCATTCTTACATAGGTATTCCTCTTGTCCAGATGGGTTACGGCAGTGTGCAGTGTGATGGCGATTGCTTCGTCTGTGGACCTATTGGGTCGGTAAGCAAATTGGAGTGGGTCTAGGGTGTCAGGTAGGGTGGAGGTGATATGGTCCTTGACTAGTATCTCAAAGTACTTCATGATGACAGAAGTGAGTGCTACATGGCGGTAGTCATTTAGCTCAGTTACCTTTGTCTTCTTGGGAACAGGAACAATGGTGGCCCTCTTGAAGCATGTGGGGACAGCAGACTGGGATAAGGTTTGATTGAATATGTCTGTAAACACACCAGCCAGCTGGTCTGCGCATGCTCTGAGGATGCGGCCGGGGATGCCGTCTGGCCTGCAGCCTTGCGAGGGTTAACACGTTTAAATGTTTTACTCACGTTGGCTGCAGTGAAGGAGAGCCCGCAGGTTTTGGTAGCGGGCCGTGTTAGTAGCACTGTATTGTCCTCAAAGCGAGCAAAAAACTTGTTTAGTCTGTCTGGGAGCAAGGCATTGTCATCTGCGACGGGGCTGGTTTTTCTTTTGTAGTCCGTGATTGACTGTAGACCCTGCCACATACCTCTCGTCTTTGAGCCGTTGAATTGCGACTCCACTTGTATTCAGTCATGTTTCCGGTCACCTTGCCCTGATTAAAAGCAGTGGTTCGAGTACACACACACTGAGAAAAATATTGAGGCAAACACATATTGCATGAATACACATTTCTACAAAGCAGGGATTGGATGGGTATGACTGAATTACTGTATGTGCTAACGGGGATGTGTGTCTCATGTGGTTCATGTGTTAGAAGGGGGTGTTTTTAAAGTGACTGGGACATTTTATTTGTGCATAGATGCCGCAAAGGCCACACACTTTTTCTCTCTCTCGCTAACACACACACACTCTCTTACTATGCCATCTGTGCTCTATCTGAGTATAATGGTCTCATTTGGAACAAGTTCTCACATTTTCACCCATTTGACTTCAGATTTGGATGTTTGTCCACATTTCTCCAAATGTCTGATTAAATTTTTTTACCCCCAATTTCATGTTATCCAATTGGTAGTTACAGTCTTGTCTCATCGCTGCAACTCCTGTGTGGACTTGGGAGAGGCGAGGGTCAAGAGCCATGCATCCACCACTGGGATTGAACACACAACCTTCAGGTTCAGAATCATGGGATTACACCCATTTGCCACTTGCGTCCACAATGCCTTAGCAAAACCCAAGCCTACTTGATGGTGGTAGCGCTCCCTGTTGCCCCTAGTGGCCTGTTTTGAGACATTTCCCGAGGTCCTCAGGATGTGGAGCCTGGCTTTGGATTGCAAGTAGCTATACATTTGGATTGGTGCTCCCATTGATTTTCCTTCACTGGCTGTCGTAAAGAAAAAGAAGGAAAAAGAAGAGGGAGAAAAGTCTGTTTATGCCAGGTCATGAATCCCTCCTTTATGACCTGTCTGTCCATGGTCCACTACAACACGCAATCACACACACACCACCACCAGCCCGTGATTTCATTCAGTATGGCAGATAGAGAGAGAGCGATATGGAGGGGGAGGAGAGGGAGTAATAAAAATAGCGAGGGAGGGAGGGAGGGACAGAAGAAAGAGTGCCAGTGGGTAGTCCCAGGAACGTGACTCCAGTTAAAGAGAAAGAGAGCCATTAAACCCCTTAAATTGAATTGAATTGAGAGCGTGAGAGGGAAAGCGGTAAAGAGAGTTGTGGTCCACTATGCTGTGGAAAACAAACCTGTTTTTTTCCTAATCTCTACCCTGATTTGTTGTCCCTCTACACTGAGTAGACCAAATATTAGGAACACCTTCCTAATATTGAGTTGCACCCCCCTTTTGCCCTCGGAACTGTCTCAATTTGTCAGGGCATGGACTCTACAAGGCGTTGAAAGCATTCCACAGTGATGATGGCCCAGCTTGACTCCAATACTTCCCACACTTGTGCCAAGTTGGCTGGATGTCCTTTGGGTGGTGTACCATTTTTGATATACACGGGAAACTGTTGATCATGAAATACATAGCAGTGTTGCAGTTCTTGACGCACACAAACTGGTGCACCTGGCACCAGTGGCGACCAGTGGCGACCTGTCATGTTTTTAGCCCCACATTTTTAGCGCAATTTTTTGGGGGGGTTGCCTGTTTTGCATGTTATTTTGGCATTAATATATGTTACATATCAGTTTGCAAACAAGGTAAAAAAAAGAAATCATTGAGTTAATAAAGCCTCCATACAAACTTGGTCTCTTTTTTGCTTTCTTGAGTAAGGCAGCTCCAAAACGTAGGTGTTTCAGCCTAGCTCAGTGCTTTCTGTGGTGGTGGGGCAGCCAGCAGTGTAGGGGTTAGTCATGTTCTCTAGTTGCGCCCTGATTGGCTCAGTGTTCTGTCACTCATTGGGACACTACGTCACCACCAAATCTAAGGGTAGAGCTCCAAAATTCAAGCCCCTTTGGTTCTGCCATAGAGTTACATTAGAAGTGCCCATCCAAGAAGGGTCATTGGCCACAGATAAAATGAAGTCAAATCATGTTATATCTACAGTGGCTTTGATTGGACTGATCATGTCAACATCATACTTTCAAAATCTTAGCCAGCATTCATCATGAATCAAGTCAACAATCTACTGGTAAATCCTTTTTAATCCTTGTCATATGAAGATAAATAATTAAGAGAAATGATAGATAAAACATATCGGTGCTCATCGGTCATTGGACATTACACAACAAGTTGGAAATCACAAATTCAACAATGAGTGGTTTGGAAGGAATCAGTGGCTAACTGCAAGCATTGCAAAGCAATCACTAGCCTGCTATCCAGTGGAGTGGGTGTGTGGTCCCAATTCTCGGTTTAAAGGTTCTCTTTTCCAAGTTTAAATTATAAACATTCAACATTGGCCATGCTGTCAATTCAGTGTGATTTTTGACGCGCTCAAAACAACTGTTAAAAAATCAAGTTCAAGACAACTGGGAACTCAGGAAAAATCGAGCTCCGACTGGGAAAATACGTTTTGAACTGTCATCCAACTCGGAATTGTAAGTCGGGAACTCTGGCCTCTTTCTAGAGCTTCGACCTGGAGATCACTGCAATATCATGATTCAACCTTGTTTTTTTTCTGAGTTCCCAGTTGTCTTGAAAGGACCATAAACCCAGAGAATGCTAGACTTTGATGGCAAAGTTTGATGACAAAATTTTCCAACAAATAACCGCCGTGCCACCTTCCAGTTCAAGTGAGCACAGCACAACAAGGTGAGTCCAAAAATCTCTTGTATGCTGCTGCATAAATGATGTAATATGCCAGGGAGCTATGTATACCGTAGCTAAGAAATAAATAATATGTGTATGTTGTGTAGTAAGCTGTTAGTAGCCCATGTGCCTCAGCCTAATAATTTGGTCTATTTTCCCCTCTTAATTTCACTTACTGTTTTGACTTGGTGGTCCACATGTACTATATAACTTGTTTTAGAGAAATGTAATCATCGAATATTGTAAGTGTTTTCATTGTGTGCTTGTATGCCCCTTTTATTTATCCTACAGTTCTGACTTGGTGTACAGGGAGAAAACTATAAGAATGGCACATGTTCTGAATTGTCGCTGTACATTTCCAAAGTGCTGAACTAATAGTTATATTGACTACGTCCGTCCTAGCTTGCTCATAAATGTCTTAATCAAAATTACAGATTGCCTCGTATGTAACGGGCGTCATATAGAAGAGACCAAGGCGCAGCGTGTTGAGTGCTCATCGTTATTTTTTTATGAAAACAAACACTAGACAAAATAAACAAAATGACAGCCAACAGTGCTGTCAGGTTATACTAACAAAACAGAAAACAACTACCCACGAAAACCAAGGGGAAAAAAGGCTGCCTAAGTATGGCTTCCAATCAGAGACAACGATAGACAGTTGCCTCTGATTGGAAACCATACCCGGCCAAAACATAGAACACAAAACATAGAATGCCCACCCCCTATCACACCCTGACCTAAATAAACAGAGAAAAACCAGCTCTCTTAGGTCAGAGCGTGACATTGTATCCGCTCGTCGTCCCCTTATTCTATAATTTGTACATCTCAATTGTCAGTAGAAACCACATTTGTTTAAGCAAGTCAGCCATGTCAGCTGTTTTTTTTAAAAGTCACTAATTGAGGCTGAATGAACTGTTTCGCTGCCAGACAAGGCTCCGCTGATAGCCAGGTGTAGCAGTGGTAAGGTGTTGGGACTGCTGTTGGGACTCTGCTGTTGGGACAGCTTTATGTAGGCCCTAACAGTTTGTTTGCACCATTTGTCACTGTTATAGTGCAATTAATGGATTGTTTAGTGTTGTGTAATGGCTTTGCTTTGCTGGCATATATCCCCAATTTTTTGTTAGCCCCAACAAGATGTATGCTAAATTCGGCACCGCACTACCATACCCTGTTCGAAGACACTAGTGCTTTCGGAAAGTATTCAGACCCCTTGACTTTTCCCACATTTTGTTACCTTACAGCCTTATTCTAAAATGGATGAAATAGCTTTTCCCCTCATCTAAGTACAATACCACATAATGACCAAACAAAAACAGGTTTAGACATTTTTGCAAATGTATTAATAAAAAACTGAAATATTACATTTACATAAGTATTCAGACCATTTACTCAGTAATTTGTTGAAGCACCTTTGGCAGCGATTACAGCCTTGAGTCTTCTTGAGTATGACACTACAAGCTTGGCACACCTGTATATTGTCGTTCTGCCCCCGAACAAGGCAGTTAACCCACTGTTCCTAGGCCGTCATCGAAAATAAGAATTTGTTCTTCACTGACTTGCCTAGTTAAATAAAGGTAAAATAAAAAAAATATGGGGAGTTTCTCCCATTCTTCTCTCCAGATCCTCTCAAGCTCTATCAGGTTGGACGCGGAGCGTTGCTCCACAGCTATTTTCAGGTCTTTCCAGAAATGTTCAGTCTGGGCTCTGGGCTCTGTCTGGGCCACTCAAGGACATTCAGAGACTTGTCCTGAAGTCACTCCTGCGTTGTCTTGGCTGTGTGCTTAGGGTCGTTGTCCTGTTGCAAGGTGAACCGTCGCCCCAGTCTGAGGTACTGAGCGCTCTGAGCAGGTTTTCATCAAGGATCTCTCTGTACTTTGTTCCGTTCATCTTTTCCTCGATCCTGATAGTCTCCCAGTCGATGCCTCTAAAAAACATCCCCACAGCATGATTCTGTCGCCACCATGCTTCACCGTAGGGATGGTGCCAGGTTTCCTCCAGATGTGACTCTTGGCATTCAGGCCAAAAAGTTCAATCTTGGTTTTATCAGACCAGAGAATCTTGTTTCTCATGGTCTGAGAGTCTTTAGGTACCTTGTGACAAACTCCAAGTGGGTAGTCATGTGCCTTTTACTGAGGAGTGGCAGCCGTCTGGCCACTACCTGTCATGAACCGGCTCGAAGTTCGTAACAAAAGGGAGACAATGTGGAGACAAGGAATAACAAACTATATTTATTAAATAAAGTAAACTAAACACCATTAACTATGGTGTGTGTAATCAGTAGTGTAAGTGAGTGTTTGCATGCATACATGTGATGTTGAAAGGTTCCAAAGCAAACAAAAATACCACAACAAAATCTATAAAGGTGTCTGCATGGAGAGAGTCTCCTCCATGAATGGGGAAGTGGTGTATTTATCCTGGGACACACCCGGGCCCAGGTGAGACCCTTGTCACTGACAACCCTCCCGGCTCCGCCTTCCGGCATCCTAATAAGGAAAACGAGAGCAAAGAGAAAGAATACGGCAGACAGAGTGGGAGGGTCGTCACCCCCCCCCCCCCATAAAACCGGGGACCAACAAGGACCCCGGAACATACATTTGCGCCCCAAATTGACACAGCCTCTGCGTCCCAAATTGATGAGGGGTTACGCGTTCACACTTCCACTTGTCCCAGCCAACCTCATCCTCCCCAGACATCAGCAACCTTTGCGCACAGGTAGCAACGTTTAAGAGGAAAGAAGAAAACGAGACCAGAAGGGAACAGACAAGCGACAGAACAGGACAATACCAAACAATAGTCAGTCACGCAAACATTCAGGAACAGGGCGCACAAGAGAGTGCGTCAACAAGCTCCAATGAAAATAACATCTCAGGGTCCTTCTCATTAAATGTTGGCAACATCAACGTAACAGAATTTTAGACGTTTATCACTAATTTCAATCTTGTAGTGTTCAGCGATCTTCAACAGCTGTTTTTTAGTACTTAGTTCTAACAGTTCCTCTGATGGAAAGCGAATGATCTCATCTACATTAGACGCCATAGTCAGAAGTAAATACAAAAAATATATAAATCTCTCTCTTCCGCACACACCAGACCGGACCACAAGGGAAGTGACAATCACACTGGGCACCACAGAAGAGAGATGAGATATATATGGAGCTTCCCCAAAACCTACAGTAACTCAACCCTAGTCTTCGTGCGGATTTGCGGTGGGTAATTACGCACTGTAGCCCGCTGGCAAGGAAATAAACCACCCAGCATGCTGGCAGATTCCCCCAAGCCACGGATGTGCCCCCGAGACAACTGCTCAGTCCACAGACACCACACAAAATTAAACACGTCGCTAAGCCTAACAGGGGAAAAAGGCTATAGCTCCGGGTAGCAAATTTCACTACCCTATCCACATCTCCCACTGAGGTACACAGCCGATTGTACTCACCTCAGACCGCTGGACAGCGAGTAGAGCAAGAGTTTCCAGGCTGGGCAGGGGCCTGGAAACTAACCAATGTACTCTCTCCAACGCAGCACACAACTATCCACCGCAGTGGCATGTTTACCAAACAAACAAAGGCAACCAATACTGTGACTACCACACTCAAAAACTGTAACAAAAGATGCAAACAAAGCACCTACAGAATTTAACATAAACTCCACATTTTCTCCCAAACACAGCACACATACTAGTAAGCCCAATGACACTAGTATTAATCCTTCATAATGCAAAGTGCTATACGCCAAAATGTCTAGGAAGCAACCTTATGATCCCAGACGAGCCCCCACTTGTCACGAACCGGCTCAAAGCCCGTAACAAAAGGGAGACAAGGAATAACAAAATATATTTATTAAATAAAGTAAACTAAACAATTAACAATGGTGTGTGTAATCAGTAGAGTAAGTGAGTGTTTGCATGCATACATGTGATAATGCGGGGTGTTGAAGGTGCCAAAGCAAACAAAAAAAAGGCCACAAAAATACCACAACAAAATCTATAAAGGTGTCTATATGGAGAGAGTCTCCTCCATGAATGGGGAAGTGGTGTATTTATCCTGGGACACACCCGGGCCCAGGTGTGTCCCATGTCGCTGACGACCCTCCCGGCTCCTCCCACCGGCATAAGGAAAACGAGAGCAAAAAGAAAGAATACGGCAGACAGAGTGGGAGGGTCGTCACAACCATAAAGGCCTGATTGGCGGAGTGCTGCAGAGATGGTTGTCCGTCTGGAAGGTTCTCCCATCTCCACAGAGTAACTCTAGAGCTCTGTCAGAGCGACCATCGGGCTCTCCCCCGATTACTCAGTTTTTCAGGGCAGCCAGATCTAGGAAGTGTCTTGGTGCGTCCAAACTTCTTCCATTTAAGAATGATGGAGGCCACTGTGTTCTTGGGGACCTTCAATGCTGCAGAAATTGGTACCCTTCCCCAGATCTGTGCCTCAACACAATCCTGTCTCGGAGCTCTACGGACAATTAATTCTACCTCATGGCTTGGTTTTTGCTCTGACATGCACTGTCAACTGTGGGACCTTATATAGACAGGTGTGTGTCTTTCCAAATAATGTCCAATCAATTAAATTTACCACAAGTGGACTCCAATCAAGTTGTAGAAACATCTCAAGGATGATCAATGGAAACAGGATGCACCTGAGCTCAATTTCAAGTCTCATAGCAAAGGGTCTGAATACTTATGTAAATAAGGTATTTCAGTGTTTTATACATTTGCTAAAATGTCTAAAAATTGGTTTTCGCTTCATCATTATGGGGTATTGTGTGTAGATTGCTGAGATTTTTTATTTATTTACATTTTTTTTTTTTACAATCGCTAGGACCCATTTCTCAATACTTAGGTCACTTTTTCAAAACTCTTCAAAACTCTTCAAAACTCACACAGTTCTCCTAACTAACTTTCAGCTTGGCACAGCAGTTAATTTTACGTTCAAAATGCCCTAAAACTACCAAAACACTTCATACATGTCTCAAATCAAGTCGTTCAACCATAACACTAGCAAAGGTTGTCACCCAACAAGCCCACGTTGTCACTCATAAAACAATGACCTAAACAACACTAACAACAGGTAGCATTACACAATGTTTTCTTTACAAAACAAGAATGACACCTCTCTACTGTTTAGAAGTCACTGCAGTATATGTTACACTAATGTATCCTTCATGATGCAATATGCTTCAATATGTTTTATGGTATTTTATGGCATTGAGTGATTCCAAAATACAACAATTTGTATATACACCATCTACCGATACAGATACAGTAGCAATACTAGTCAACACTGTCTTATGCATTTGGCCACAGCTTCTCATCCACGTCACATCTTATGTCATCTTGGGCATTCCTAGGTGCCATTTTGTGCCACCTAGGAAATAATATTTTGGCATGCCTGGTCCATCCCTGGCAATCTTCTGCAGATATGTTCAGGCATCCAGCGTTCATTGCGTCCAGGAGGAACATTTGATCATGTGGATGGTGGTCATAAACCTTCCACCTCCATGAGGAAAATAATTCCTCTATGGGGTTGAGGAATAGAGAGTAAGGAAGGAGGAAAAGTGACATCATCCTGGGATGGGCTGCAAACCACTCTGTGACTGCATGGGACTGGTGAAATGCCACATTGTCCCATACAATTACAAACGTTAGCCGATTTCGCCTCACTGCAACCGTTTCCTCACCTGGCACAACCCTTCCATAGAGGTCATCCAGGAATGAAATGAGACGCTCTGTGTTGTATGGCCCAATTAGCGGTTTGTGAAACAGCAATCCATCAGAAGATACTGCTGCACACATTGTGATGTTGGCACCCCTCTGGCCCGGGACATCCACTGTGGCTCTTTTCCCAATCACATTCCTTCCTCGCCGCCGTGTTTTGCCCAAGTTAAAACCAGCCTCATCCACAAAGATGAATATGTGGGGTGTTTACCTTGTTTCGATCTCCATGACTCTTTAAAATAAATCCATGAGGCAATATTTGAGTTAGGCTATTACGGTAGTTAACATTATACCTTAAAACATGCCATTGTGTGCCTCTGCCTTGTTTGGTTTAGTTCAAAACCAGTTCTGTATTTTATAGTCATCTTACCTGGACTTATTGGTTTCTGAGTTGCTTGACTCGTTCAGAGTTCCTCTCAAAGGGGACAGTGTACAACTGCTTCATCCTGACTTGATGTTGTTTCAGGACTCTAGAAATAGTTGTTATGCTTACATTGTCTGTCAACACTCGTCCCGAATCTCTGTGAGTTTTATGCAATTGTTTCTGATGACCATGTCAACGATTGCAGTTTCCTGCATAGCAGTGAAAATCCTACCTCTCCCGCCTGTGGGAGGTAACCGTTTGGTCCTAAGCAGAAATACAAAACCGATTACAATTACACACAAGTAGGTTTGGAGGCTTTGCTCAATTTACTTCTGTAATGTACAGTTGTGTCAGATGCCCTTGCAGAATGCACATCTTACCTGTTGTTTTGCCAGAAATTTCTCAGAATAGATGCCACTGTTGAGCGTTGCAGATTTGTCTGCACTCTCAGACCAGCCTCTCTCATTGATAGACCATGATTTATTACATGATCAATTATAGTAGCCCTAATCTCACCTGAGACTACAGCTCTTGATCTTCCTCTCAGTCTTCTTCCACCACACATATGTACTCCTCTCCCTCTCCCTTTCCCAGCCACTCGTCTTCCTCTGTCAGCCACTTCTCTATCTCTGGCTGGGTCCATGTTTACATTACACTACAGCATTATTCCTAAGATGTCCCCTTTTGTATAGATGGTAATGTAATTGACAGGCTAATACCCGGGTAGGTGTTCAGCTACAATGGGAATCAGCTGTGATTGGTCTAATTGTTTTGATAGTATTTCATTTTTTAGATTTTGAATATATTTCAAATTTATGTCTTATTAGCAAATGTATGTCTTATTCAATGTTGTGTTATTTTAGGTTTTGGACTTAAGTTTAACAGTTTTGAAAAGAGTATGTAAACATGTGCAAATTGGCCTGTAGGTACATAGAGTTTTGGTGGTGGTTGTGTCTGAGTGAGAAAAGAGTTCATGAAATTGAAAGATGTAGTCATTGAATGCATTTTGTGCCAAAGCAATGAAAAATGATCCATAGTTTAGCCCAGATAGACTGCTGTTATGCTCACTGTGTGAAGAGTTTTGAAAAAGTGACCTAAGTATTGAGAAATGGGTCCTAGCGATTGTAAAAAACTGTAATCCATTTTATAATAAGGCTGTAATGTAACAAAATGTGGAAAAAGTCAAGGGGTCTGAATACTTTCCAAAGGCACTCTAAATCTATTGTATTGCCATTTCACCCTCTGAATGGCACACATACACAATCCACGTCTCAATTGTCTCAATGCTTAAAAGTCCTTCTTTAACCTGTCACCTCCCATGGATTTAACAATTGTTATCAATAAGGGATCATAACTTTCACCTGGATTCACCTGGTCAGTCTATGTCATGGAAAGAGCAGGTGTTCTTAATGTTTTGTATACTCAGTGTAAGTGTTTGTGTGTGTGTGTGTCTGTGTGTGCCTCTGTGTATGTCTCTCTGTGTGTGTAGTGTCATTGAGGCGTTCTCCATTCTTGTCACTTGCCTGGTGCATTTACATAGAGATGGGCTCTGCAGCGTTTCACCCTTTCTGTTTAGCTCTGTTATCAGAGGCGTGACCGAATGGGTTAGCGAGCTGTCTGAACAGATTGCCCCAGAGTTGGCTCCTATCTACTCTCTCTGTGTTGCAACCAACAAGCTCTCACAGTCTCATGTCAGAATTAGACGTTCGTCCATGTTTCTCAAACGTCAAATTCCGAAGTTGTTCGAAACGTCAAATTTCGAAGTGTAAGCTTAACCAATTTGTAAGTCGCTCTGGATAAGAGCGTCTGCTAAATGTAAATGTAAATATAGGTCTATAGCAGTTTGAATACTGACTTGAATACTGACACACTAAGACATGGTGCTCCTGAACGCCCCTCTGATCCATTGCAAACATGTAGTGGTGATTGTTGTGTCAATGTTTATTGATACTGTATTGATGTGTTCACAATCACATATTTTAATTGACATAATTCCGATCCCATTTCTAAGCATGTGCTGAAACTCAATGAATCCAGGACAGCATTGAGGTTCTGCAGGAGAGGGTGGAGAGTTCTTCTCCAAGTAAAGACATTGAAGTTAGAAGACATTATCACTGCTACCAAATGAAAAGGGGAAATACTTCAACATGTCATTGTGATGCAGTGTTGTCCTGGAGGTAATAGTTCAAGTTAATGGGCTCACACCCTGCAGTGTGTGTGTTCTCTACCTTCTCACAGGGTGGGGCAACAGTACTGCAAATAACACTCTCATCTCTCTTGCGTATGCGCGTGTGTTTGTGCGCATGTGTGCGCTGTGTGTGTGTGTGTGTGTGTGTGCATGCCTGGCCTTCAGGGCTGGGGTGTGATTGTTTTTCTAAGGGCTTCCTCTGCATCAGTCGAGAGGTCTGGAGAGCCTAGCATCACTCTATCAGCCCAGCATTCATCCCCACTCTACCACCACATGACCTCTCCACTCCCTCAACATGTGTGTGTGTGTGTGTGTGTGTGTCTAAGTGTGTGTGTGTGTGTGTGTGTGTGTGTGTGTGTGTGTGTGTGTGTGTGTGTGTGTGTGTGTGTGCGCGTGTGTGTGTGTGTGTGTGTGATTTCTTTACGTGTATGTATTTGTGTGTGAGACATTAAACATTTAAAATGAAGGCTTTTTCATATTTTGCGTAGGCTACATGAGAGAGGGAAGACTTCCTGTAAGGAGTAAACAACTCCTCCTTCATTATCTCTGACAGCTTGTTGTTGTCAGTCCTACACACACACACACACACACACACACACACACACACACACACACCCACACACACACGCACACACGCACACACGCACCCACACACACACCCACCCACGCACACACGCACACGCACACACACACACACACGCACGCACACACGCACACACACACACACACACCCACACCCACACGCACACGCACACCGCACACACACACACACACGCACACGCACACGCACACACACACACACACTGTCTGGTACTATAAAGAAGTAATCAGTCAGGGACAAGAGTAGGTAGTCGAACACAAATGAAACGAGTTTTAGAGGCTTTCTGTATCAATCACTTGTAGTTGCTGCTGCTGGGGAATAAGAAAATTGTAAGCTCAAGGAGGAAGGCTGATCAGAAAGGTTCTTGTTGATTGATTGTAGTTCATCATCATGTGAGTGTGTATTGGGTAAGTAGTATGAGGTTTTCCACCAATGCAACAATTGCATTTTTATATAACCTGTGTCCATGTGAAAGAGAGAGAGAGGAGTGTTAGGGGAGAAATAGAGTGAGAGAGAGAAAGAGAGAAAGAGGAGCGTTAGGGGAGAAATAGAGTGTGTGTGTGTGTGTGAGAGAGAGAGAGAGAGAGAGAGAGAGAGAGAGAGAGAGAGAGAGAAAGAAAGAGAGGAGCGTTAGGGCAGAAATAGAGTGTGTGTGTGAGAGAGAGAGAGTGTAATCGGCCTGTGTGTAGCTGGTGTGAAGGAGTCAGGCGCAGGACAGCAGATATGAGTAAGGAACGTAATATACTCAAGGGATCAATAAATACAACACAATAAACTAGCCCACAATAACGGACCGTATACATACAAACAATCACTCACAAAAACCATGGGGGAACAGAGGGTTAAATAATGAACAAGTAATTTGGAGATTGAAACCAGGTGTGTAAAACAAAGACAAAACAAATGGAAAATGAAAAGTGGATCGGCGATGGCTAGAAGGCCGGTGACGTCGACCGCCGAACGCCGCCCGAACAAGGAGAGGGACCGACTTTGGCGGAAGTCGTGACAGAGAGAGAGAGAGAGAGAGAGGAGCGTTAGGGGAGAAATAGAATGTGAGAGTGAGAAAGAGAGAAAGAGAGAGAGGAGCGTTAGGTCGAGAAATAGTGTGAGAGAGAGAAAAAGAGAGAGAGAAAGCGAGAGAGAAAGAGTGAGAGAGCGAGAGCAAGAGAAAGAGAGAGTTGGTCACAGTGTAAGGATACGTCAGTCTCTCCATCCCTCTCATGCCCAGAGGGATGGGAGAACACACGCATGACAAAATGACACGCATGATGAGGCAGCTGCCACTGGCCCCCTACACTGTCCCATTCTCACTGTGTGTGTGTTCATGTATGTATGTATGTGTGTGTGTGTGTGTGTTTGCGCATCTGTCACACACTCCCATTCTCACTGTGTGTGTGTTCATCTGTCACACTGTCCCATTCTCACTGTGTGTGTGTTCATGTATGTATGTGTGTGTGTGTGTGTTCATCTGTCACACACTCCCATTCTCACTGTGTGTGTGTTCATCTGTCACACTGTCCCATTCTCACTGTGTGTGTGTTCATATGTCACACTGTCCCATTCTCACTGTGTGTGTGTTCATCTGTCACACTGTCCCATTCTCACTGTGTGTGTGTTCATGTATGTATGTGTGTGTGTGTGTGTGTGTGTGTGTGTGTTCATCTGTCACACTGTCCCATTATCACTGTGTGTGTGTTCATCTGTCACACTGTCCCATTCTCACTGTGTGTGTGTGTTCATGTGTGTGTGTGCGTGTGCGTGTGTGTATGTGTGTCTGCAACACTCTTTTCTAAAGCATTAGCCACGCCAGCTCTTTCTTTTCTCTTTCTCCTTCTCTGCCTCTTCCCCCATTTATTTTCACCCTCCATTTCAGTCTCTTCATCTTTTTCCCCAATGTCCTCCTCTTTCACTCTTCTTCCTTCTACCTTCTTCCATCCTCCCCATCTCTCTCAAATTCCATCTCTTCAATATTCCCTCCATCTGCCTCTCTCATTTACTTCCCCTCTCTTTTTCTTTTCTCATCCCCCTCTTTCTTCCAGGTGTGACATCTCAGCCCAGCCTGCATCTCAGCCCAGCCTGCATCTCAGCCCAGCCTGCATCTCAGCCCAGCCTGCCCGGCCGGTGCCCTGGTTGGACACGTAGCTCTTTGCTCACTGATGACTCCTTTTTGTGAACTCTTTGTGCGTTTTCACTTTTAACTGGCCAACACTCAATGCTCATGTCAAAACCAAAATGCTTGGAAACACTGATGAGGTCAATCTATTTATTATCCGTTTTATTCTCCAGGAATGGTAATCAGCAGGAAGTGCAGTACAGTGTGTTTGAAGCTCTACCTGCAGCCGTCGGCAGTGTGGAAGTAAGGCCTGCTGTGGGTCTATCATTAGATGGATCTCCCCCTCTGTCGCTGTGATGTGAGTTGATTTCCCTCTTGGTTTAGAACCACAAAGCCGTTATCTTTACATACACTTCTCTTCTCCGCTCCGGGTGCTCTGCTCTCTCACAATAAAGCTGTTTTTAAAGATATCATTTTCATCGCCCAACATCACCATAGGCTCTATTAAGGAATAAAGATTCTGTCTTTCCATGAGCACACACACACTGTAGACATGCAGACACACACACCCTAACCCTAACCTACATGTACATACTACCTCAATCAGCCCGACTAACCGGTGTCTGTATATAGCCTCGCTACTTTTATAGCCTCGCTACTGTATATAGCCTGTCTTTTTACTGCTGTTTTATTTCTTTACTTACCTATTGTTCACCTAATACTTTTTTTGCAATATTGGTTAGAGCCTGTAAGTAAGCATTTCACTGTAAGGTGAAACCTGTTGTATTTGGCGCACGTGACAAATAAACTTTGATTTGATTTGATGCTCAAGGAAAGCCAGCTGTGCCCATCAACACACACATACACAAACTCACTACTGTATGTGTTTTCTAGAAAAAACACACAGCTACTAGAAATTGTGTTCACACTATAATTCACAAGCACTTAGAGAAAATCCTTATCAGCAGAAACAGGCTGGAGAGAGAGAACTTTGAAGTGATTAGTTTAAGCCAAACAGGTCTGCCTCAAGTGTGTGTGTGTGTGTGTGTGTGTGTGTGTGTGTGTGTGTGTGTGTGTGTGTGTGTGTGTGTGTGTGTGTGTGTGTGTGTGTGTGTGTGTGTGTGTGTGTGTGTGTGTGTGTGTGTGTGCTTGCGTGAATGCAAGGCTGCATCTGTATGTTCAAATGCTTGCATAAATCTGTCACAATAGCACCACGCACAGTCTGAGATCAAAGATCTACGAAATAATTAAGGGAGAAAACGTAATGTGATTCAATATAATCAAACTGTTTTATTCCTATAACATTATAGCCATACAGTAGAAACAGGATATTGTGTTGAAGCAATGAGTGAATGGAGAAGCTTCCTTCACCATTTCACTATGCCCATGGCATGCTTCATGTGAATGAAATATCTGAATAATGTATGGTTCATATGGGCTCTCTCAATGGCCCATGCATATTTCACCAATTTGTATATTTTTTTGACAGACGATGAGCACTCAAACCCTGGGGTTCCAGAGCACACACACACACACACACACACACACACACACACACACACACACACACACACACACACACACACACACACACACACACACACACACAGACAAACACACACAGAAAAGCACACACTCACACACACACACACACACACGCACAGACAAACACACACACAGACAAACACACACACACACACACACACAGACAAACACACACACACACACACAGACAAACACACACACAGACAAACACACACACAGACAAATGATAGACAACACGGTAAGGGTGTCCTGATAGACAACACGGTAAGGGTGCCCTGATAGACAACACAGTAAGGGTGTCCTGATAGACAACATGGTAAGGGTGTCCTGATAGACAACACGGTAAGGGTGCCC
Organism: Salmo trutta; assembly: GCF_901001165.1. Taxonomy (NCBI): domain Eukaryota; kingdom Metazoa; phylum Chordata; class Actinopteri; order Salmoniformes; family Salmonidae; genus Salmo; species Salmo trutta. The sequence goes on from NC_042972.1 coordinate 21,157,547, forward strand.
TGATAGACAACACGGTAAGGGTGCCCTGATAGACAACACAGTAAGGGTGTCCTGATAGACAACACGGTAAGGGTGTCCTGATAGACAACACGGTAAGGGTGTCCTGATAGACAACACCGTAAGGGTGCCCTGATAGACAACACGGTAAGGGTGCCCTGATAGACAACACAGTATGGGTGTCCTGATAGACAACACGGTAAGGGTGTCCTGATAGACAACACGGTAAGGGTGCCCTGATAGACAACACAGTAAGGGTGTCCTGATAGACAACACGGTAAGGGTGTCCTGATAGACAAAACACATTTAGAATAGCATGCTGCTTTTCTAAAGGTGTATTAAGGCAGATGGTTGTTAAATCTCTAATTGCTGAAATGCATGGCCAAAATATATCTATCTAAGAGCAAATAGGCCTTAATCAATTCCGATCACTCGCTACTTGCCCTATAAGCCCTCATTGACTCCCATTCAGAGTAATCGACCCCAGGGACACTCCCTAGGGAAGTTCTCTGGTGCTCAAGGGTGCTGCCTCCCATGCTCATCAAAGGTATATAAACACTAACCTAGCCCAATATCTAATGAAAGCAGTACAGCTGGTAATTGGTGGTACGTATGTAGCGGGTGGTATTTGTACTATACATCTCAGTGCAATAAGCCTGGGTCACTTCATGATTGTTCATGCAGTAAAGAGAGCGAGATAGAGAGAGAGAGATCCAGAGAGAGAGAGAGAGAGAGAGAGAGAGAGATCCAGAGAGAGAGAGAGAGAGAGATCCATAGAGAGAGACAGAGTGAGCGAGACTGAGATCCAGAGAGAGAGAGAGAGAAAGAGCCGTTCCGAACGCGCTAGACGGCCAGTTCGTATAGCCTTTAGCCGTACCCTTATCCTACTTCGCGTCTGTTCCTCTGGTGATGTGGAGGTTAATGCAGGTCCTGCCGTGCCTATCTCCACTCCCACTCTCCAGGTGCTCTCATTTGTTGACTTCTGTAACCGTAAAAACCTTGGTTTCATGCATGTTAATATTAGAAGCCAGTTCCCTAAGTTTGTTTTACTCACTGCTTTAGCACACTCTGCCATCCCGGATGTCTTAGCCGTGTCTGAATCCTGGCTTAGGAAAACCACCAAAAACCCTGAAATCTCCATCGCTAACTATAACATTTTCCGGCAAGATAGAACTGCCAAAGGGGGCGGTGTTGCAATCTACTGCAAAGATACCCTGCAGAGTTCTGTATTACTATCCAAGTCTGTACCCAAACAATTAGAGCTTCTACTTCAAAAAATTCCCCTTTCCAGAAACAAGTCTCTCACTGTTGCCGCTTGATATAGACCTCCCTCTGCCCTCAGCTGTGCCCTCGATACCATATGTGAATTGATTGCCCCCCAGCTTGATGCCCTCAATCTCACACAAATGATCAATGAACCTACCATGTACAACCCCAAATCTGTAAACACAGGCACCCTCATAGATATCATCCTAACTAGCTCGCCCTCCAAATACACCTCTGCTGTTTTCAATCAAGATCTCAGCGATCACTGCCTCATTGCCTGCATCCTTAATGGGTCTGCGACTAAACGACCACCCCTCATCACTGTCAAATGCTCCTTAAAACACTTCATCGAGCAGGCCTTTCTAATCGACCTGGCCGGGGTATCCTGGAATGACATTGGCCTCATCCCGTCAGTAGATGATGCCTGGCTATTCTTTAAAAGTGCCTTCCTCACCATGTTAAATAAGCATGCCCCACTCAAAAAATGTAGAACTAGGAATAGATATAGTCCTTTGTTCACTCCAGACCTGTCTGCGCTTGACCAGCGCAAAAACATCCTGTGGCATTAGCATCGAATAGCCCCTGTGATATGCAACTTTTCAGGGAAGTTAGGAACAAATATACACAGGCAGTTAGAAAAGCTAAGGCTAGCTTTTTCAAACAGAAATTTGCATCCTGTAGTACTAACTCAAAAAAGTTCTGGGACACTGTAAAGTCCATGGAGAATAAGAACACCTCCTCCCAGCTGCCCACTTCTGAGACTAGGAAACACTGTTACCACCAATAAATCCACTATAATTGAGAATTTCAATAAGCATTTCTCTAAGGCTGGCCATGCTTTCCACCTGGCTAACCCTACCTCGGTCAACTGCCCGGCACCATTTCTCCTTCATCCAAATCTAGATAGCTGATTTTCTGAAAGAGCTGTAAAATCTGGACCCATACAAATCAGCCGGGCTAGACAATCTGGACCCTCTCTTTCTAAAATTATCTGCCGAAATTGTTGCAACCCCTATTACTAGCCTGTTCAACCTCTCTTTCTTATCGTCTGAGATTCCCAAAGATTGGAAAGCTGCTGTGGTCATCCCCCTCTTCAAAGGGGGTGACACTCTAGACCCAAACTGCTACAGACCTATATTGATCCTACCCTAATTCTAAGGTCTTTGAAAGCCAAGTTAACAAACAGATTACCGACCATTTCGAATCCCACCGTACCTTCTCCGCTATGCAATCTAGTTTCAGAGCTGGTCATGGGTGCACCTCAGCCACGCTCAAGGTCCTAAACGACATCATAACCGCCATCGATAAGAGACATTACTGAGCAGCCGAATTCATCGACCTGGCCAAGGCTTTCGACGCTGTCAATCACCACATTCTTATTGGCAGACTCGACAGCCTTGGTTTCTCAAATGATTGCCTCGCCTGGTTTACCAACTACTTCTCAGACAGAGTTCAGTGTGTCAAATCGGAGAGCCTATTGTCCGGACCTCTGGCAGTCTCTATGGGTGTGCCACAGGATTCAATTCTCGGGTCGACTCTCTTCTCTGTATACATCAATAATGTTGCTCTTGCTGCTGGTGATTCTCTGATCCACCTCTACACAGACGACACCATTCTGTATAGTTCTGGCCCCTCTTTGGACACTGTGTTAACTAACCTTCAGACGAGCTTCAATGCCATACAACTCTCCTTCCGTGGCCTCCAACTGCTCTTAAACGCAAGTAAAACTAAATGCATGCTATTCAATCGATCACTGCCCACACCTACTCTCCAGCATCACTACTCTGGACGGCTCTGACTTAGAATACGTGGACAACTACAAATACCTGGGTGTCTGGTTAGACTGTAAACTCTCCTTCCAGACTCACATTAAGCATCTCCAATCCACAATTAAGTCTAGAATCGACTTCCTATATCACACAAAGCATCCTTCACTCATGCTGCTAAACATACCCTCGTAAAACTGACCATCCTACCGATCCTCGACTTCGGTGATGTCATCTATAAAATAGCCTCCAACACTCTACTCAACAAACTGGATGCAGTCTATCACAGTGCCATCCGTTTTGTCACCAAAGCCCCACACACTACCCACCATTGCGACCTGTACGCTCTCGTTGGTTGGCCCTCGCTTCATACTCGTCGCCAAACCCACTGGCTCCAGGTTATCTACAAGTCTCTGCTAGGTAAAGCCCCGCCTTATCTCAGCTCACTGGTCAGTATAGCAGCACCCACTCGTAGCACGCGCTCCAGCAGGTATATCACACTGGTCACCCCCAAAGCCGTCTTTCCTTCCAGTTCTCTGCTACCAATGACTGGAACGAACTACAAAAATCTCTGAAGCTGGAGACTCACATCTCCCTCACTAGCTTTAACCACCAGCTGTCAGAGCAGCTCACAGATCACTGCACCTGTACATAGCCCATCTGTAAACAGCCTATCTACCTAACTCATCCCCATACTGTATTTATTTATTTATCTTGCTCCTTTGCACCCCAGTAACTCTACTTGCACATTCATCTTCTGCACGTCTACCATTCCAGTGTTTAATTGCTATATTGTAATTACTTCGCCACCATGGCCTATTTATTGCCTTAACTTACCTCATTTGCACTCACTGTATATAGACTTTTTGTTTTCTTTTGTTCTACTGTGTTATTGACTGTATGTTTTGTTTATTCCATGTGTAACTCAGTGTTGTTGTATGTGTCGAATTCCTGTGCTTTATCTTGGCCAGGTCGCAGTTGCAAATGAGAACTTGTTCTCAACTAGCCTACCTGGTTAAATAAAGGTGAAATATATATTTTTAAATACAGTCTATAGTCTATGCCGCGCTGCAGACAACTAATGATGTTCATTAGCAGCTCTTACTCATCAGCTTGGTGAAGGATTTGCTGGCTCTCTTCCTCCGTGTGTGTGTGTGGTAAGCTTAGTAAAGGATTGACGTTTGAATACTGGTAGGTTACTTTTGAGCTGGACCTGTCCTTTGTGTCTCTCTGTTAAGGACAGAGAAGGGGGCAATTTGAGTGTCTGTTAGTAAGAGGCAGATGTCAGCAGCAGAACAAAAAAAATAGTTTGTTTTGACAGTATAGCTATCTAGCTAGCAGATTTACATAATGATTCATTAAGTTCAGGTGATGGACATTCTTTTCCTGGTGTCACTCATCTCCTCTCTAGTTAATAGCCTACTGGGAGTCACTGGCACTAGCGTGCTTACAACGAGTGATGAGTGTGTTGTTGCAGAACATAAACAGGCTACTGCACATGAACAGGCTAATGCACTGTTTATTTGAGTTTTTTTGACAATGGGAAAGTCAGTTGCACAACTGAATGCATTCAACTGAAATGCCTGCCTGCCTTAACCGACGTTGATGTCATCGGTGCCCGGGGAGCAGTTGTTGTTCGAGGTTAACTGCCTTGCTCAAGGGCTGAATGGCAGATTTTTCCACCTTGCCGGCTCAGGGATTTCAACCAGCAACTTTTTGGTTACTGCCCCAAATATGAATATGTCATTTTGAGCACCTGTCTCCCCAAAGATCTGTGTATGGCCCTGAACACACAGCACACCAGGGCAAAACAAGGTTGTACTAATCTGTACAAAATGGAACGGTACTGAGTACTCTGTCGATTTGCTGTCTTGTCTTTAGACCAGTACACTGTGGTCTTCTACACACTTAAACAGAGAGGTTGTGTGTCTGTAAGCATGGCTTTCGTCAGACAGAGTGAGGAGTCCTGCTAACAGATAGTAAACATGACAGGGATGGGACCATTTTTGGGCAGGTACCCGGACTACAGCCTGTTTTGCTCTGCTCTGTTCTACACCCATTCAGGAATGGGAACAGCCACACACACACACACACACACACACACACACACACACACACACACATACACACATTAAAGAGTTTCAGTCTGTTCTGGAATGGGTGGCTAGTAATAAACTGATCAAGAACATCTCTAAAACTAAGAGCATTGTATTTGGTACAAATCATTTCCTTCGTTTTAGACCTCAGCTGAATCTGGTAATGAATAGTGTGGCTGTTGAACAAGTTAAGGAGACTTAGATTGTAAACTGTCATGGTCAAAACATATAGATTCAATGGTTGTAAAGATGGGAAGACTTCTGTCCGTAATAAAGAGATGCTCTGCTTTTTGACACCACAGTCCACAAAGCAAGACCTTAAAGCTCTAGTTTTATCTTATCTTGATTATTGTCCAGTCATATGGTCAAGTGATGCAAAGATAGACCTAGTTCAGCTGCAGCTGGCCCAGAACAGAGCAGCACGTGTTGGTCTTCATTGTAATCAGAGGGTTAATAATAATACTATGTATGCCAGTCTTTCTTGGCTAAGACTGCGTCTCTTCTTGTTTTTATAAGAAACATTAATGTGTTGGAAATTCTTTGTATAGTCAACTTACACATAGCTCTGACACGTACACTTACCACACCAGACATGCCACCAGGGGTCTTTTCACAGTCCCCAGGTCCCGAACAAGTATTATACAGAGCCAGGATTGCATGGAACTCCCTTCCATTTTATATAGTGCCAGTGAACAGTAAACCTGGTTTAAAAACACCTCACGACACAACGCCTATCCACCATGTGACCTACTTGTTATGTGTATGTACTGACATGTATTGTAACTGATAGATGCACACACACTACATGTTAATGTTTTTAAATGTATGTCAATTGTAAAGTATTTTGTCTGTAATGTCTTTTTCGTTATGTGTCGGATCCCAGTAAGACCAGCTGTCACCATTGGCATCGACTAATGGGGATCCTAATAAATCAAACACAAACACAAACATGAACCTGCACACGCACTGTGTAAGAATGACACACAAAAATCCTGAAGTGTAAATCATCTTGGTACCTCTTGACCCGAGGCATTGAGTCTGCTGCATATCATACCTACACACATGGGTATGTGTGTGTGTGATTGATGATTTTAGTGATTTGAATATCACTTGTTTGATATAGCTCCCTTTTTTCTCTTTGTTCGATCAAATTAAACCTCAAAGAAATACATCTACTCCCCACTGCATTTGGTAACAGGGGAATTATTTTCCTCCACTCCATCACTTCTTTCTTTCCTTTTCCCCCTTTCTCTCGATCCCCCACTCCCACTCCATCTATATCCCACGCCTTCTCTCTCTCTGCCTCACATTCTCCCTCACTTTTTCTCTGCCCTAACAGAGAGAACCTACTCTTCTCAGATGAGAATTGTGAATAGAATCCAAATCAGTTTTATTTTGCCCTCCCTCCCTCCCTCCCTCCCTCCCTCCCTCCCTCCCTCCCTCCCTCCCTCCCTCCCTCCCTCCCTCCCTCCCTCTCTCTCTCTCTGTCCGCTCCTGTCCTTCGTTATTGATTGTAAATGTGTGTGAACACACCCACGCCACTCATTCTCCCACACAGCTTCCCGCAGTGTAGCAGTCTCATTTCCCTCCCTCTCCTTCTCTCTCTTTTACTCGCTCTCCCTCTTACTCTCGCTCTTTCTGTCTCTCTCTCTTTTACTCTCTCTCTCTGTTGCTCTCATACCTCATTCCACTCTTTCCTTCTCTTTTCTCCATCCCTATACCATCACATTTTTCTCTCCCTAATGCTTCTCTCTCTCTCTCTCTCTCTCTCTCTCTCTCTCTCTCTCTCTCTCTCTCTCTCTCTCGGCTGGGGACATAGCAGTGAGCACTGCAGCAGAATTAATGTCTACTTTGAAGTTCCATCGTTCGGCATAGCTCTACAATATCACAGAAAATAACTACACATTCACCCGCTACTCAAGTACATTGGAACATTTCAGTCCCACTATTTATGTGATTTATCTGATGGGAATTGTTGATTAAGGTGAAACAGTTTATACAGTGCAATTTTGTATGCAGGCCTGTGATATGTGCATTTGTGTGTGTGCATGTGTGTGTGTATACATTGTGATTGTTGCATGTGTGTGTATATGTGTGGGAGGGTATGGGTAACTTGGCAGTGTAATTTTCAGAGGGAGGCTTGACTCAATTATTTGATAGCTCTGAGGCAAGCTGTAGCACAGAAAAGAGGCTGTACACACACACACACACACACACACACACACACACACACACGCACACACATGGGCATGCACAAACACACACACACACACACATGCAGGACTGCGTATAGCCGTATACCCCCGCACATTATGCACCTATGCACTGCCATACATGCTCTTGTATATCCATCCTTTCCCCCTCCATCCCTCCATCTCTCCCTCCATCATCTCTCTTCCAGAAACGAGTGGGAGGGGAGCCGCCGGGTCCTCCCAGTGCAACGATCGATGGATGAGCAGAGAAAACAAGGTCACCTTCATACAGAGAGAGACAGAGACAGAGAGAAATGTAAAAGGGTAGAGATGGGGAAGATGGGGAAAGAGGGAGTAAGGAGAGGAGGAGAGATGAGGGCTGTGATAGAGAAAGGGGGGAGGCAGAAAGCGAGAGAACATTTAATTGAGAAACATGAGTCCGGGTTTAAGAGTAATGTATGTAAGGGAATTGGTGCTGGTGATACGGAGCGAAAGGAGAGAAGGAAAGAAAAGAAAGAGAGTGGGTGACAGAGGGAGGGGAGAGGGGAGTGACAGAGGGAGGGGAGAGGGGAGTGACAGAGGGAGGGGAGAGGGGAGTGACAGAGGGAGGGTAGAGGGAGTGACAGAGGGGAGCGTAGAGGGGAGTGACAGAGGGAGGGGAGAGGGGGGTGACAGAAGCAGGGAGGGTGAGAGGGGAGTGACAAGTAGGAGGGAGGAAGAGGGGAGTGACAGAGGGAGCGTCAGAGGGGGGTGTGATTAGAGGGAGGGTAGTTAATGGGGGAGTGAAAGCAGATGGAGGGTAGTAGGGGTAGTGACCAGAGGGAGGGGAGAGGGGATTGACAGAGGTGAGGGGAGAGGAGTGGGAGTGACAGAGGAGGGGAGAAGGAGAGGGGAGACAGA